>NW_020925707.1:4376942-4405944 GCF_003984885.1 Neopelma chrysocephalum
CCTAAGGGGTAGTGCAACTTGGAGAAATAACTTTATTAACTTAAAGGGCTTGGCCTAACTGTGCAAACTTATAACCTTTATTAACTTGAGGGTTTTAAATAACTGGGGTGTTCAACCTTATTAAGGAACGGGCTAAGCTTAGCCAAACTATCTTATCTTAAAGTGACCTTGTGGCTGAGGTAGTGTTTATTGTGAGGTGTCTTGTGTTTCAATATTTGCCCAGTCATACAGCACACATTCATTCACACATCATTCGCTCGACGGCCGTCTTTCCACTCATCATACACACACTCATGAATTTTTTATTGACTGCTTTTTGCCACATTGGTCGTTCCTAAGGGTAAACTTGAAATGTAAACACAACTCTTTCATAACTTCTGCGTTACTATGGTTCTTGCTGATGTGAACGTGTACCTAGGTAGGGCCTGACACACCTGGAAGGAATCCATTTTAACTCTTTCCCTGCACTCACACAGGCATAACCCCTCCCCCACGTCACAAGATCTAGTGGTCCCGTCCACTGTCCAGAAATCAGATCCTTTACCATGACCGGTGGTTTGGGAGAGGCAGGCTCCTGAGGCCTGTGTTGCCTTTCGTACTTACTCTTTTCCATGCTGTCACAATTTAAAAAATTGATAACATACATTGCTTTCCACAGCCGTTCTTGTGGGCTATCCAGGTTCTCCCCCTTTTTTTGTTTTTCAAGCATTTCTTTCAGTGTGCGGTGTGCCCTTTCAACAATTGCCTGACCGGTTGGTGAGTGTGGGATGCCTGTGACATGTGAGATTCCCCAGTCTGACAGGAAATCTCTTACCTTTTCTGAGATGTATGCTGGTCCATTGTCAGTTTTATTTGTTTTGGGGTACCAAGGGTGGCAAAACAACTGAGCCAGTGTCTTATCACATCCTTGGCCTTTTCCCCTGTGTGTGCTGTGGCTGTTATATACTGCGAATGTGTATCTACTGTTACATGTACATATTTCAGTCTGCCAAATTCTGGGATGTGTGTAACGTCTGTTTGCCAGATCTCATTAGCTTTAAACCCTCTAGGGTTAGCGCCTTCCTGAGACGGCATGGGTGTGATTTTTTGACAGTCTGGGCATGACAGGATGATGTCTCGAGCCTGATTGGTTGTTATTTGGAATTGTCTTTTTAGAGAGTGAGCATTCTGATGGAAAAATGAGTGAGACAATTTTGCTTGCTCTAAGACTCTGGGTATGGTGTTAAACATTGCTGCTCTGTCAGCTTCCCTGTTCCCGTCAGCTATGGGTCCTGGCATGTCGGTGTGTGACCTTATGTGCATAATATAGAAATCAAACCTCCTGTGATTAACAAGAAACCAAATAGAACGCATTTCAAACAACAAATGGGGGTTAGAAACCTCTCGAAGAAGCGAACCTTCAAGGCGCGATACTAAACCTGCAGCATAACAAGAATCAGTAACAATATTAACAGGTTGCTCAGAAAATTTCTCCAGGGCAATACGGATGGCAGCCAGTTCCAGAACCTGTACAGAACCTTGGTTCCTGGTCTGCACCTCCTGTTCCCATTGTCCGGTATCGGGGTTTACCCAAGTCACTGCAGCTTTTCGTGTTCTCCCAGATGCATCTGTGAAGACCGTAAGGCCTTCTACTGGTTCATGTTTGCACCTGGTTGTGGCTTTTAAAGGTAAATTACCTATTTCTGCCCACAATCTGTGTTTAGGGAGATGAATGGAAATATCACCGTCAAAGCCTGACAAGGCAGCTTGGAATCCCATGTCCTCAGCCAGCATCCAATCCAAATTGTCCTTCGTAGCTGGAATGTAGATGGTAACAGGGTCCCTTCCGTCCAGTTCCTGCAGTCTTGCTCTGCCTTTAATGACAAGCTTTGCAAACATCTCATTAGCAGTCCACACAGTTTTAGGTGGTGTATGGGGCAGAAACAGCCACTCTAGAATTCGCAGTGGGTCTTTTTCAGTCTGATCCCACTGGAACAAAACTGCAAATGGCTGGTACCTGCTGGGAACGAGGGCCAGGCAGGTGTGCAGTTCAGGATTTCTCCTTCTGCCTTGTCTGCCCTCTATTGCCTTGGCACAAATGTCTAACACCTGTCTGGCCTCTGCAGTCAGAGCTCTGTTAGACGTTAGATTGGAGTCCCCTTTTAGCAGCTCAAACAAAGGGTGTAGCTCCTCTGTGGTTAGGCCTAAAACAGGCCTTAACCAGTTGATAGCCCCCAAGAGTTTTTGCAACTCGTGTAAAGTTAAAATGTTTTTTACCTCGAGCTGCAGTGGCTGTGGGGAGATTTCCTGCTGCGTAATCCTCCATCCAAGGTATGTCCAGGGCTGCGATCGCTGGATCTTTTCTTGCGCGACCTGTAACCCTGCTTCTTGGATAGCATCTTTTAGAGCAGTAACAACAGTTTCTAGTTCATTTTCTGTGGCCGTGGTAATTAAAATATCATCTATGTAGTGATAGATGATGGCAGAGGGGAAACGCTTTCTGATGGGATGAATAGCGTTTGACACCACTGTCTGACAAATCGTAGGACTATTTCTCATGCCCTGAGGGAGATCAACCCAATGATACTTTTGCATAGGTTGTGCATTGTTCAAGGCCGGGATGGAAAAAGCAAACCTTGGCGCATCCTCAGGGTGAAGGAAGATGGTAAAAAAGCAGTCCTTTAAATCAATTACCATTAGAGGCCAGTCCGCTGGGAGCATAGAGGGTGAAGGCAGTCCTGGCTGCAAAGCTCCCATGGGCTCTATGACTGTGTTTACTGCCCTTAAGTCCTGCAGCATTCTCCATTTCCCACTTTTCTTGGGAATGCAAAAGACAGGAGTGTTCCAGGGGCTAGTTGTGGGCACAATATGTCCTGCTTCCAGTTGCTCCTGTGCAAGCTTTGTTAATTGCTTCAGCCGTTCCTTTTTCATAGGCCATTGGTCCACCCAGACTGGCTGCTCACTTTTCCAGACCAGCTTAATGGGTGTTTGGGACGGCTGACCAATGGCCCCTATTGAAAAACCTGGCTGTTTGCGGGAGAAATTTGCATCACTGTGCCAAACTGCCCAAGAACATCCCTTCCCCACAGTGTACAAGGAATGGGGGCAACAAAAGGAGCTATCTTGGCCGATCATCCTTCCGGGCCCAGGACAGTGAGTACTTGGGCACTCTGTCTGGGCCTTTGTGTTCCTCCCACCCCCTGAATGGTTGCAGCTGGGCAAACAGTGGGCCAGTTAAGTGGCCACTCGGAGTCCTTTATGATGGAAACATCGGCTCCTGAATCCACAAGGCCTGTAAATCGATGCCCATTCACCTGGCATCTCATGAGCGGCTGTGTGGATGTAATGGCTGTTGCCCAGTAAACTTGTGGCATTCCTGTGCTACTGAAGGCTCCTGAACCCCGCTCCCCCTCCCCTGCAGGCGACGCGCTGTAGAAGGGGATTAGTTGGGCAATTTTCTGTCCCTTTGGGATGAAACAGGGGGGTGAAGGGGTCCAGGCCATGATCTGAATCTCAGTATGAGAGTCTGAGTCTATCACTCCCGGCAGCACAAACAAACCCATTCGTGTAGTGGAGGACCTTCCAATCAATAGTGCATGCACTCCTGGGTTGAGGGGACCCCAAATCCCAGTTGGAATTAGCACTACCTCTGTGGATGTTATGAAGACAGAGTCTCGGTTGGATAGATCCAGCCCAGCGCTGGGTGCGGTGGAGGGGCACAAAGCGCTGGCAGGGGTGGGGGGGCACAGATTGCCGGCCTGTTCCCTTGTGTCGCATATGTTTGTTGTAGCGGGGCGTGCGACAACGCCCCTCGTCTCCCGTTTTTTGGCACCTTCCTTGCTTTTGGGTGCCTACGGGGGGCTGCTTCTGTGGGTCTCCTGGGACATTCTCTTTGGAAGTGGTCGGGCGCACCGCAAGTGTAACAACCACTCCTGGGTCTGGCTCCCTCCTGCACTCTCAGCTGAGCACTCAAGGCTACTGCTAACGAGTCAGTTTGGTGTCCCACTGAGCCGACCCCTTGGCAGGCACGAACCAGCTCTGCAATGCTGCAGCTCTCCCATTTAGGAAGAGCCTGCAATGCTCTCTTACAGTCTGGGTTCGCGTTTTCGAAAGCCAGTTTCCTGCAAAGTATGTCTCTGGCTTCGTCACTTTCAATCTGCCTATCTAGGGCAGACTGCAGCCAGTCCAAGAATTGGGAGTATGGTTCTGTCGGGCCTTGCATTATTCGTGTGAACGACAAATTAGTGTCTCGGTCGGATGTGGGGAGTGTTCTCATGGCTCTCATAGCGTGCTTAGCTATCACCTCGTACACTTCCTTATTGTACCTAGATTGGGCATCTATCGACCGATAATTACCCTCCCCGGTTAGTTGGTGTGTGGTAACGCCTGCTTGTGGGTCATTTGCATACACAGAGCAATTCTCCCGAAAGTCGTTCAGCCACACGTTGTACTGTGTATTGGTAAGACTTATTTTTAAGATAGTCTTCCAATCGTGTGGGATGAAAAGGTAGGTAGAGCTTAGCGTGTCTAGAAATGCCAGGGTGTTAGATGAAGACGCGCCGGTTTCCCTTATTATCTGCCTCAATTCCTTTGTTAGTTCATGCGGCACAGGTTCAAACCGGCGGCTATTGCGTGGACTGGGCATGCATTAATCACTTGCAAGTCTCCCACCCGTATGGCCTCCTCTCGACACAAACTCCACCTATCATTCGACCCTCCCCCAGTTGCTACCTCGCTCCTTCCTGACGGAACTATGGCTAGCTCCTCCCCCTCCTCCCCCCACTCCTCCCCCCCCGTGGCTCCGGCTATCTCGGTTCCCGGTGAGGGGGTGTGGGCGGGTGTCGGAGGCGGCGAGGGGGCGGAGCTACCTCCCCCCTCGCGCCTATGGGTGGGGCGGGGCGGCGCAGGGGGCGGGAGAGACGGATCAGTTTCCGGGCCGCTTGATGGGCAAGATGGCTGCACCCATGCGGGCCCACGTGGGCGGCGGTCATCCGCGGGACGGGGGGGCAAATCTGCTGGGTTACCCTCCCGGTCGCCGTAACGGAGCCCTGTGCGGCTATCCCATGAGCGGGGATCTCGCATCGCAGGCTCCGTTCCCTCCCGACGGCCCGTGTCCCTCCGGCTCTGGGCTTCTGACTCCGTACTTAAATCGCGAACGCTTCCCATTCCCCCCCCGCCGGACTTTGGGCGTTAGTGTCCCTACGCCTAAAAGTTGGGCGGCTGTTGTTAACAGTATTACTCGAGGGGTGCGTGTCAGTGTTATACGCTTGTGTGGTGCGCTCGTGGACTCTGTGCAGTGCAGACATTATTATCTGCCACACTGGGAAAGCTCTGATAGCTTGGGGGTCTCCCCCCTCGGCTGTGAGCTTTATGACTTTCCCCAGTTCTTCCCATATGGGTATGTGTAGGGCTTTTGCCAGCTGCAGTTCGGGGACAGCTGTCTGAGTAAAGCGTACAAGCTCCGTGAGTTCTGCCCGTGTGGCTTGCACATTGTATGGTCTGAGAAGTATTGCCAGTGCATCTGTGTTTTGTGAAAGTGTGGTGGAGAAAAAAATTCCCATTTTTACCTTGTCTCGGCGCTTGAACGCACGTGGTCTGAAGTTCCTTTGTGTGGTGGCTGGCTACTCCCGGTTCTGGTCGGCTGGTTTCCCCGGTTCAGCGGCGGTGGCGGCACGGCGCGCTCGGTCGGCGGCGCGGCTGGAACGGCGGGGCTTCTCGTGGCTCGGCGGTGGCGGCGGCTGCGGCGGCGGCTGCGGTCCCTCTCAGCGTGGGCGGTCACGGCTCGGCACAGGCGCGGGGTATTTCTCCTCGGCGGCGGCTGCGGCGGGTTGGCTCCGGCGGCGGCGGTCCTTCTCCTCGGCGCGGCGGCGGCTTTGGGTCTGCGGGGCTCGCTAGGCAAGGTAGGGTCGGGGTGCTGCGGAACGCGGTCGCGCGGGGTTCCCCTGGCCTCGTGCGGCTTGTAGGCGGGTGCGGGGCCAGTGGATGAGGCGGGTGCGTACAGCAGCGGCGGGCGGCGTGGAGCTGGGGGCTTTCTGCTAGGCAGACGGCCAATGCGGGGGTCCGGGCGGTGCGGCTGGGGTGGTGCGGGCAGCTGCGGTGCCGGTCCGCGCGGCTGTTTCAGCTGCGGCGGCTGGCGGTGGCGCGGCTGAAGCTTCCCCGCGGTTTCAGCGCAGCTCGCGGCTCGGGGGTCCGGGCTGCAGTCACGCTGCTGGTCGGGGAGCAGTCCTAGCCGCGCAGGCTGCCTTTCAGCTCACTCACCGCTGCGATGTTGTTTCGGTCCTCTCCGCTTTCTCCGGTGCCCGCCTGCTCCGATCTCTCGGCGATTTCTTCTTTCTTCTTTCTTCCCGTTTTTTGTGCACTAACCTATCTTTTTTGAGCTCACTAATTTCGTTCCTTGGACTCCCCCAAGGCAACGTTTACAGACGTCTAGGTTTTTTTCGGTAAAGGACTCCCACTTTATAAAACTAAAATGATAACCGGAAATCCACCGATAGTACCTGGTACAGGTTTTAAAATATCTGATCTAATGTAGATTCGGTCCCACTGGGGCGCCAGATGTTGCGTCCACGTGGACGCTGCCCTTATATGATAAGGAATAACTACACGCTCTCCGGAGCTGGTGGAATCAAAGAGCCTTTATTTGAATTTCCCGTACTCTTTTATATCCCATAACCATGTGATCCCTCTACCCAATGGGGGCTGTGAACCTCGGCGCATGCTCCTTTGGGCCTCTCTGCCCCGGTACATCCCCTGTACCTCAGACACGCCCCTACAGCTAGAAGCTTGCCCTGTCTGGTGGAGCCAAGGCCAGTCAGCTCCAGGACAGACTTCCTGTCACTGGCCACGGCCAAGCCAATCAGGAGTAACAGTAACGCCTCCGTGGTAACATATTTAAGAACAGAAGATTGTGGCGCAGGAGAAAATTTCAGCCAGGGAAGAGCAGAGTGAGAACACGGGAACAACAAGGTACACACCAAGGTAAGTGCAGGAGGGGTAGGAGGTGCTCCAGGTGCCGGAGCTGAGGCCCCTGCAGCCCGTGGTGCAGACCATGGTGGAGCAGCTGTGCCCCTGCGGCCCATGGAGGACCATCAGGGTGCAGAGACCCACCTGCAGCCCATGGAGGAGCCCATGCTGGAGCAGGTGGATGCATGAAGGAGGCTGTGACCCCGTGGGAGGCCCAAGATGGAGCACGGTCTGCAGCCCACAGAGAGGACCCCACACTGGAGCAGGTTTTTTCCCTGGTAGGACTTTCGGCCCTTGTGGGGGATCCACATTGGTACAGCTCATTGGTGAAGGACTGCACCCCATGGAGGAGTGACCCACGGGACAGCAGTTTGGGAAGAACTGCTGTCCAAGGGATGGACTTATGCTGGAGAGGTCCATCAAAGACTGTCTCCTGTGGGAGGGACCCCCTGGGAGCCGGGGAAGGACTCCTCTCCCTAAGCAGCAGCAGAAACAACAACTGACCGTAACCCCCATTCCCCGTCCCCCTGCACCGTTGCAGGGGAGGAGGGAGAACACGGAAGGAAGGAGGTGTGGGGGAAAGCTTTTTTAAGATTATTTTACTTCTCACTCTTTTGTCTGATCCTATTAGTAATAAATTTAAGTACTATCCCCACTTTGAGTCTGCTTTTTTTTTCTCTTCTCTGTCCAGTTGCAGAGGGGAGTGAGAGAGTAGCTGTAGTGAGTACCTGGCATCCAGCCAGGATCAATCCACTACACCTACTTACAGCAGGTGTTTATAAATACAACCTGTGGAAAGATTTTGGACCATTAAATCACATAGATCATTAAATGTTTTCAATACTACTATCATTTATTGCAATCTCCAGAAGGAAAATTAAGGAGGGAGAAGGCAAACCTTATCGTTTAACTAAAGAAGATTGTGGTTTACTTTTTGAATGTTTAAATTGTGCAGCTATTTACCTTATGTTTTTCCTATGACAATACCAGCCTTTCACTTCAGAATCTTTTCATTCTGTAGTCCCAGTGCAGAGTTCAATGAGGAATTGCTCTGATGAACTCTAAATGAATACAATAGGACTTGGCTACTTAAAATCAAGAACATGATATTTTATTCAGGCTGGTCCAAACCACTTTCTCTGTAGGAAAATTCTCTCATTTACCAAACATTCTGCTTCTGTTTTTCTTTTTCCTTAAATAATTTTTAATGTTCCAGCCAATGCTTTTGCCTAGTGCGGTCTTTTCAGATCCTTCCACAAGCTCCTAACTTTGTAGTCTTTGTGGGCTATTCCAGCACAATAAGCATTTGGATTCTTAGGACTCACTTCATGAGTCACCAGAAAGTTAACTGTCAGACAAACTCAGTTTAACTCTGCGAACTGCTAACACACAGAGAAAGCTAGCTAGATAAGAATGTATGGAATTCCCAATGGAATACAAAGCAGAGATCCCACACTGACTGAAGTAAGCAATATAGGACATCTACATGGGCACAGTATAGTAACATACAGCCAGATGTACCAACTCACATCTAGAAGTAATACCTACAGCACGCAAACCATTTAAGAGACCCTGCTACATTGAAATATTCTTTGGTGTCTGAATACAAAACCAGATAAAAAAATGTCAATTTCTGGAACACCTGAAGTCCCAGAACCTCACGTTAACACTGAGATGCTTGCATTGCTCACCATTGATCTCAAGCCTCAATTCCACAGGTATTTCAGTTTCCATACTTTGTGTAATTCCAAATATCTCACAAAATCCTTTTCAGTTCAGTAGACCAACTGAATAATTGCCTTCATAAAAACTTGCTTGATTCGGACTTTGGAATAGTAAATGGGACACCTAGTTACAACCCAGGGAGGAAGAGTGGGACGTAAAGTAAGCTGTGGTGGCTGCTTGTGGTGAGCAAGAGGCAGGCTGTGCAGGAAGGCGAAGGACAAATTAGACACCTGAGGAATGGGTGTATGACTGAGCAGTTGGAAGGTCAGGTGTTAAACATGCAGATGAAGTTCAAGGAAGTTAGAGAAAATAATAGCCTTTGAAATCATTAACAGGAATCTGGAAAGAAGACAGAGTCTTAATGAAGTTAAAGAAGTAAAGAGAAAAAGGAGACTGTCTTTATCCCTCTCTACACACTAAAGTGTTAATATAAAAAAACAACAGAAGGGGAAATCCATCCATTTATATCTTTGTAGTTCCAAGGGATCTCTAAAGAGATCATGTGTGTCTTTTCCTCAGAAAAAAGGCAAAAAAACCCCCTCTTTTGTAATCTCTGTCAGACATGAGTGTGAAATTCCTTATTAAGTGACAGAAACTTACATAAATTATGGTTGTATGGTACAGCAACACGAGTCAGGAAATCTCTCCCTGAAGAATAAGGCATATGGAAAACAGTGAAGAGAAAAATTAAAATCAAGAGAATAGAAGAAAGAAGAATAGGAATATATGCCACTAGCTGTAAGGACTTCCAGTACCCTGAGAGCAGATGTTCCCAACAAGAGCTACAGAGGGAAAACTAAGAGTGTCTCTTGCACAAGTTGTCTAATCCGAAAGAAAGATGTCCTAAGCCTGCTGTGCTGGTCAGAAGCATGATGGAACCTGTTTGGGTCTTGACCACTAGCCATTTGCTAAAGTACAGCAACATTTTCCCTGTTCAAGTAAATATAAGTTTTCAACTCCAATTCATGCCCATTCTGTTATATGAACAATACACTAAAAGACAAATCTGTATGTGGGAAATAGCTCAATGAATTGCATGACAGTCTATTTTATATCATTTTGGATTCCTCCAAAATATTTTTAAATATACTCTACTGAAGCATCTAAAGTGTAGAATTGAAATATTTACATCAATATCATATTGTATGGCTTTCTGAGTACTGAGTTCCTAAAAGATGAGGCTGTCTTTGTGGTGAAAGTTTTTGTCAAAAAGGGTATAATTCAATACAACTCTTGCAAAGACAAAGAATTGACAAAATTGGAATGCATATTTTTGTATAGGACTAGTTATTAGGGTATTTCAACTAATATTTAGGAGCTCAATTCTAGATTTTGCTTTAAATCGTGGTCAGACTGAAACTTAAAAAAAAAAATTTCCTATTGCTTATTAGCTTGACAGTTGTCTGTACTGGTAAAAAGTAAGTTTCTGCAGTCAAGGTGTTCAACCTTACTGAAGTCAGTTTCATACTAAGAAGTTTCATTTGCAGTTTCATCTGCAGCTTCCTTTGTGTCCTTATTTGGAGGCACAGAAAGCACAAGAAACAGTGAGTACCTTTTCGTGGTGTAAGAAATGGGAGCACTAACAGTAAGCAGAATGTACTGAGATATATATATTACCTACTGCTAGAAATTAAAGCACTTCAGTGTTTCATTAGAGTGAAGTTTATCATCTTTCCAGTACATTAGGTGAAAAACCTACTCCTAGGTGTTGTCCTATTCCCATATTAAGTAAGAATATCAAGGATCCTGGCTGCCATATTCAAGGTGCAAAATATTTTCTGTTTGCCTAGGTCTCTCACTACTGTTGCTATGGCGTCAACAAAAGTCTGAATTCCACACAGCATACATACTCATTGTGCTCCACAAAGGATCAGTGGGAAAAACAAGACATGTCCTTGTAAGTACTTGAGATCACAATGGGACCAAAATTTTGCAAAGTAGATGTAGTGTTATTGTGTTGACACACGGTCAAGCTGAAGGTGAAAAATAATCTTAATGGTCACAAAAATACCATCACATTTATTTTCTTGCCATTGTTGATTTGATTAAATTTAAACTATTTCTGCTCTAAACAATTCTATGAAAAAGTTAGCTTAAGAAATTCTTTGCCCAATTTTCTTTAAGCAAGAGGTCTGTTTATAGCCTGGTCATATTTAAAAAATAAAAATAATAAAAAAACCACAATAAAGCTTTTGTTTAGTGAAATGGCACTGAGAGAAAGTGTACGCAATGTCATAGTCATATATTATATATCATTATGAGGTAAAGGGGATTTAAACAGATCTTGGCTGCTTACCCAAAAGACTTTAAAAAGCTGGGTAATGGTTTGAGGTTTATACAGAAAGTAAACATTAGAACTCAAAAAGAATGTGAGTGCTGTTTATAGCAATTTAACAAAATGTAAAAGAAAAAATGTGGAAGAGCAAAAAGATCGGTTCAGCAACATTTAGTTTATTCAGCTGTACCCCTTGCCCATCAGACAACTTTTAAAAATTTTTTAATATGTTCCCTTTTTTTCCCCACTCACTTTGTTTCTCTGTCCTATCTAGCTTCATGTATATCTCTTAAATAGCATAGAGGAGGGGCTAGTGATCATTTTGCCATGAAAAAAAACCAGTTTTCCCCAATAAGGCAGTCACTATAACACCATTGCTTTATAATTCTTGGTGCAGGCCTTGTGCAGACAGCTGGAAGAACTGGGGAAAGAACAGTGTTAGACTCTGTGAGGACATGGGCTCCTTTCTAATAGAATAGAGAAAAATGAAGGAGCATAGGCATATGTCTTTGCCTTTTTTGCGATTGCATGTAGGATGGGGCAGAAACTAACATTAAATTAATAATTTTCCACCAAAAAAAGTTCTATCTTGACATACTGTCAGACTGGCAAAAATCAAATTTTAATATATGTGTATGTAAATGTATGTGTATTTCTGTATGTTACATGTTCTTAAGAACATTTTAATGAGCAAAGACAATTCTAGACATGAGAAAATTATTGAATTAGTGACTTCCTTTATGGTTCACTGAAACTATAATTCTTTTACTTTGGCAAGTTCTACAGAAGTATTTCTTGGACCCTTCCTCCAAGAATGTTTCTCTTTCATTAGCTGGCTTTCTGTCTTCTCCACTCCCAGCAGCCTCTAGTTAAACCTCAGATCTATCATAAGCAGGAGGCTTGGTCAGATGGCTGCAAACTAGAATAGTCCGGACATAACAAAGAGGATTTAAGTTGGCAGTCCTGCCATAGGAAGTCTGGCTGTGAAAGCTTCCATTCTATCCGTGTCAGAGTGCACTTCTGTTTGAACAGGCATGACTTAATAACTGTTCCTTAAAGTGCTGCTCTGTGCATTTTTCTTGAGAGCATCTGTGGAATTTTGGATGAAATCAGAATTTATTCTGGATCTCTTAGTGGCCAGTATTCCTGATATAGCTGAACAAGTAAAATTATTCATCAGCTGTTATTCAAGAAATATCCCATTTTAACATACATTCTTCAAACAGAAACACTGAACAAATACTGCTGTATGAAACAGAGAAAGCATTTTTTTGATCATTAGATGAAAATTTCAAACTTGTTTAAATGCCTGAACTTTGAACTGGTCACTGGAATATGCAGTGGGGAAAAATACAAAACAAAACAAAACAAAAAACCACAACATCCACCACAAAACAGAACAAAGTCCCCTAGATCAGAGGTGTAGTAATCATTTTATTGGGACATCAATTCTAACATCTTAGACCTTGGAGTAATGTCAAAACAGAACAATTGCTGGTTTCTCTGTGAAAGTTAAGACTAACTCTAAGTGAAAGAGTGATTTCTACTGACATCTGAAAAGAGCCTGTAAAAGCACTTTCAAGAAAAAGAGACACAATAAATCTCACTTCTTTCCAACCACACTCTTTTCTTTGATTGGAAACAGAGGTGCCTGTTGCCAGTTTTAGTATTTCCTCCTCTCCTACATGTGTCATTGTAAGAAATATAAAGGTGATTGTTCCATACTCTTTCCTGCAAGGTTCCTCTGAGAGTTAATGGCAGAAGACAGAAGCTCAAAGAACAGGGACATGTGTCATGTTAGTGGGCTAAGGAATGCAGTCACTATTACCCACCTAATAGCATAATACAAATTTTTCATGTAATCTTGTAAATCAAAGATGATTCTGCTTCAAAGATAAGTAGACTATTTTGATAACATATATTTCAGTGGAAAAAAAAAGGCAATGCAACTGAGGCATACAGATATGGAGATCTGAATTCCAAAGACCTTATTTACCAATTATTCTAATAAAGTCCTGGTTTACACTCTGGTGTATTTTCCATCTTGAAAAAACTGTGTGTTTGAGTAGAAGATATACTGGTTTATTTTCTGATAGTATTTTCATTTAGTAGTGATACTTTATATAGTCTAGAGACAATAAATCCCATAGCCTTTGGAGGTTTGTGAGGTAAACAATCCTGATAAAATATTTTGTGTTAGAAATCCACTTGTATTTGAAAAGTTATAGATAGGTCATTTTTTATTCTAGTTTCAAAATCATATCAATCAATTGTTTTTGTAGTGAAGAGGTATGTATCTAAAGAATGACATTTTTCTGTAGTATTGTTGAGGTCTCAAAAACATCATTGCAAGAATCCTAAAAGTCTTGGGCTCTGAATGAAAATCTGGCTGTCTTTCCTGCCCTTTGAGTCACTATATTGTAAAAAGTCTTTATATACACCTTCATTTCTTTTCATGTTTTCCTTGAGTTCTTATGCTCCACAAACAGTGATAATTCTATGAAATTAATGCTTAATGCATTTCCCACACAGGCACTAATTTCACAGTCTCTTTCAAGATTCTCCTGTCTCTTGTATTGTGATTAAACTTGTTCATTAAATCACTGTTTTTGTCGTCTCCAAATCCACTTTAAAATCTCATTTATGCTTTGCTGTTCATAATAACAGAAAGGAAAAATAATTACTCCCACTGATACATAAGCAGTAATTAAATGTTTACAGTGTGCATATGCCTCAGCTAGCAGGCAGGTAATGCTGCTGACATAATTTTCCTCTTTTTCTTCTCCTCTTCTTCCTTTAATGAGGTGATAATAATAAACCAAGTTCTACTGGGAACAATCATTCTGTGTTTGGTTTTGTTCTTTTGAGAGTGGCGATTGATATCTGAAATATTTCAATGTCCTAAATACAGAACCGAATTATTTAAATTCCTTCTATGTCGTCTCAATAGAAGTTAGAATTTAGTTGCCCCGAACCCACACTCTTTTGCTCATCAATATACTCAGAAAATTTGTCTTTCTTAGATTGCCTTGGACACAATCTTCCTTTGATTCACTACTTTTTTCCATCACAAGGAACAACTGGGGTACATAATTGGCATTACAGTCAAACAAGCTGCCATAGAGCAAAAAGCAGGACCCTGAGACAAGCTTTTAAACCCCTTGTTCATCTAACTATATCTTTTGTTCATTACTTGATGAACTTAAGGATGACAGATCTATAATTTATATTATTTATATTGCAGATTAATTTGTCTTCTCTGTGGTAGAGCATCTCAAGCTTACAGATATTTATAAATTCTAAAAATAGATTGGGCAGTACAATGCAAGAATAAATAAAGTGCAACTCACAGAGTGTGCTGCAAGCTGCAGCAAATGATGGATATAGTATCATATTGGAACTCACTACAAAAGCAGTACGAAGCACACTATCTTATTTTTACAGTAGTTTTTTTTTTTTTTGCTGGTCCTTATTAATCAAGCGCCCCCCAGGGGACCCCAGAAGCCATGCGTCCATGGCTGGCTCCGAGGCGCATCCACGGCAGGAGAAAGGAGAGGAGGAGCCTCGCCAGCAGGTGCTACACACTCGTGGGAGAAGAGAGGGGAGCTTGGAGCATACAGAGGTTTGCCGTTCCAGCTTGGGGGAGGGGAGGGGTGTCGGGAGGGCCATGGGGGTCCTCGGACTGGTGGGAGAGCAGGCGAGGCAACCCTGTATGAAATGTCGCAGGTGAGCAGTGTGCCTGAAGATATGTGGTAACACAGTGGGGGGAGGATAAGGTCAGGGTGGATAGTGGGTTCTTTTGGAGTGACGGGGATCCCAGCCGGGCTGGAGCCTTGAAAGGTATCCGAGCCCCAGGTGGGTACGGGAGCCGGAACGGTTGGTTTGTTTGTGTGTTTTGGCTCACCTACGGCTACTGCCCACATTTGGTATGTTCTGGATATATTTGTTACATCCTGAAAGGGTGGTCAGGACAAAGGGTTGTTCCTGAGTATTTCCTTGGCATTTAATTCAGATAGGTGGCAGAAAAGTAGGAAGTGAAAGACTTGCCCTAATCGTTTTAATAGGAATGAAGCCTGTGTACCTCTATGTGGTTGCAAGCTATGCTGGCGATGGTACATGCCTTCGGTAGGGTCACCCATGCCAGACAGGTCAAAACCTCAGGGCCAGATAAACTACATTCTTGGGCAGGATGAGCTCATTAGCCTTCTGGCAGTCATCCTAGGAGAAGGACAACTTTAATCCCAAACCTGGGTAGATGGAGCTCGCTTATCCCTGTAAGGCCATCCATCTAAGAGAAGGTCACTCTAATTAAACCTACGTTGTGAGGACCTCATTGCCACCGTCCAAGCTCACTCGGCCCTGGCAGATGAACCTTTAGGATTAAAGGGTGAGTTCAGTTCCACGCATACTGCATCTCACCTAAAAAATCTATTGTGCAGGCTCAAAGGCCTTACCCACATTTGTAAAGCCCTGTAGCGACAGGCGAGGGTCGAAATGGCAGGTGAAAGGTGCACTGGAAGCCGCAGACCCAACCCTGCATGCAGGCGGTTCAGGATATTGGTCGTCAGAGACGACCGGAGATGACAGTCTCTTGGGGCAGCACACTGAATGTCCAAGCAGCCTTTTCAAGGACAGCACTGCTTGCTCCACTTGGAGAGGGACCTAGAAAAGGTAGCCTAAACAAAGCTCATCTCCCCCTTCACCTGGTTGATTAACCACGACTAATGGGCCTCTTCTACTAATGCGGTCACACAAAGACCAAAAGACAAAGGCACACACCAGCCTCCAAAGGTGCACCCAAATTAACTCTAGCATGTTGGAACATCAGAACCATGCTTGATTCTGTGGATAGCGGACATCCTGAGCGTTGTTCTGCCCCAGTTGCCCATGAACTGGCTCGTCTCAACATCGACATTGCTGCTCTCAGTGAAGTTCGCCTTCGTGAGGAAGGCAGCCTTAGGGAATATGGTGCCAGTTACACACTCTTTTGGGTAAACCCAGAACCGAAAGGCATCTCTCAGGAGTCGGCTTCATGATTAAAAACTCTATTGTTCCTAAACTCGAAAATCTGCTGACAGGTCATTCTGGCCGCATTATCTCCCTACGCCTTCCACTACACAACAAGCAACACGTTGTCCTCTCTAGTATATATGCCCCAACTCTCCAAGCTGACCCTGCTGAAAAAGATAAATTTTGCACCAACTTGCGCTGCCTTACCCAGAAGCTTCCTGCAGATGATAAGATCATTATCCTTGGTGATTTCAATGCCAGAGTAGGAAAGAACTTTGAAGCCTGGAAAGGAATATTAGGCAAGCATGGTGTTGGAAACTGCAACGATAATGGTTGACTTCTGCTAGAATTCTGTGCAGAGCAACAGCTCACCATCACTAATACTATCTTTCAGCAGAAAAATAGTCTGAAGACAACATGGATGCATCCTAGATCTAAGCATTGGCACCTCATTGATTATGTCTTGGTGTGACGGAGAGATGTCTGCAATGTCCATCATACCCGCGTGATGCCTAGTGCAGAATGCCAAACAGACCATCGACTGGTGCGCTGTAAACTGAACCTCAATCTCAAATTCAAACCTAAAAGGGACAGTATCCCAAGGAGGAGACTCCAAGTTAACAATCTCCAATCAGCCACAGTGAGAAACAAATTCCAGGCAAACCTTCAAACTAGGCTCGATAACCATTCCACAGATTCTACAGATGCCTCTCCTGTAACGCTTTGGCACCATATTAAAAACAGCATCCTGCAGTCCTCTGAAGAATCCTTAGGGTTCTCCCTCAAGAAGAACAAGGACTGTTTTGATGAAAACAATCAAGAGATCCAGGAATTGTTGAGGAAGAAGAGAACCGCCCACCAAGCACACCTTGCACTGCCATCCTGTCATGTAGGAAAAGCAGTCTTTCGTCTTGCATGCAGCAAGCTTCAACAGAAACTCTGTGACATAGAGAACAAGTGGTGGATCAGTCTAGCTGAAAAAACACAATTATGCACAGACACGGGTGATCACAGAGGCCCTGAAAACAGCATAGGGGTCTACATACTAAGTCCAAAGTCCTCTACTCAGTGCTGATGGTCAAACGCTTCTGACAGACAAAACCTCCATTCTGAATTGATGGTCTGAACACTTTCAGACCCTTTTCAGTACTAGCCGTGTAGTCCGTGTAGTCCAAGATGCAGCTATTCAGTCTATCACACAACAACCAGGGAAGTATGAATCGGATACTGCCTCCACTTTAGGAGAAAGCCTTAAGGCCATACAGCAGGTGAAAATTGGCAAGGCAGCTGGGGTTGATGGAATTCCACCTGAAGTCTGGAAACATGGGGGCCGTGCACTCCATGCTAAGTTTCACAAGTTTGTGGTGCGCTGTTGGGAACTAGGCGAACTACCTTCAGACCTTCGTGATGCATCACCCTATATAAGAAAGGGATTAAATCAGACTGTTCAAATTACCATGGTATTACTCTGTTCTCCATTGCTGGCAAAATCCTGGCAAGAATACTCTTGAATAGACTAATACCCGCTATAGCAGAAGGAATTCTACCTGAAAGCCAATGTGGTTTCAGAGCCAACAGGAGCACCACAGACATGATATTTGTTCTCAGACAACTGCAAGAGAAGTGTAGGGAACAGAACAAAGGTCTCTATGTAACCTTTGTCAACCTCACCAAGGTTTTTGATACTGTGAGCACAAAAGGTCTATGGCAGATTTCGGAATGCTTAGGTTGCCCCCCCAAGTTCCTCAAAATGATCATCTCACTCCATGAGGATCAGCATGGCCAAGGCAGATATGGCGACGCACTTTCTGAGCCCTTTCTGATAACTAATGATGTGAAACAAGGCTGCATTCTTGCACCAACCCTATTCACAGTCTTTTTCAGCACGATGCTCCAAAGGACCATGGCAGACCTCAATGATGAAGATGATATCTACATTCAATATTGTACTGATGGAAGCCTTTTCAACCTAAGGCTACTGAAGGCCCATACTAAGACCTTAAACCGTCTTGTCCAGGAGCTATTCTATGCTGACGCTGACACCCTTGTTGCCCACACAGAAGCAGCTCTGCAGCGTTTAACATCCTGCTTTGCAGATGCTGCTGAGCTCTCTGGGCTGGAAGTCAGCTTAAAGAAGACTGAAGTTCTCTATCAACCTGCACCTAGGAAGTCTTCCATCATCCCCATATCACCATTGGCAAATCAGTGCTCAAATCAGTCCAGCAGTTTAATTACCTAGGTAGCCTCATCTCCTCGGACGGTAAGATTGACAGAGAGATAGACAACAGATTAGCAAAGGCATATAGTGCCTTCGGAAAACTCCATAAAAGAGTATGGCAAAATAAACACTTGAAGAAAAGTACAAAGATCAGTGTTTACAGAGCCATAGTGCTGTCTATTCTCTTACATGGATCTGAATCATGGGTCATCTACCGCCACCACCTGCGACTCCTAGAACGCTTCCATCAACGCTGCCTTCGTACAATCCTAAACATACACTGGTCAGATTATGTGACTAATACACCTGTTCTAGAACAAGCAGCAATCACAAGTATTGAGGCCATGTTGCTGAGAACACAGCTGCGCTGGGCAGGACACGTTTCCAGGATGAAGGACCACTGCCTCCCTAAGATCCTGCTTTATGGTGAACTTGCCACCGGCTGCCGCATGAGAGGAGCCCCGAAGAGAAGATGCAAGGACTTCCTGAAACAACATCTCAGCCTGGGCCATATTGATCAACATAACTGGTCTACTCTGACCTCTAATCAAGAGGTCTGGAGACATACGCACGATCACTCTCGAGGAGAAAAGACAATACAGAAAGAATTGTGCCTTGCAGAATATACTACCTATGGAGTCTTTCTGCTATGCCTTTTGCAACTGGACATGCCTGCCTCGTACTGGCCTTTTAACCACCAATGCACTTGTAACAAACGCGGGTAGAGCCCTTTCCAAATCTTCGTTCGCTAAGCCTAGCCATGAGAATGAATGATGATTAATCAAGTACTTCTGAAGAAATAATCTTGATTATTATTGCTGCTTTTAGGATGGATCTAGGTTGGACCAAAGGTGCAGTAAATATCAAACGACAATTGTGGAAAGTGTTGTTATAGAACTGGTTAAAACTGTTGATTAAATTCAAGATGAAATACACATCTTCTTTTGTTTGATTCTTGAAAGCAAGGTTGAAAATTTCAAAGTGTGGATATCACAAAAACTCTTTTTCATTGTGATTCTTCAACTTTACTAAAAAATAAAGAAATAAGAAAATATTGTTTAACCTAGTGTAATAATGTGAGACTGCTGGTTAATCCAGCACATAACATTATAACAGAGTAAACCATAATAAATTGAGCATCAAATGAGGCAAGGATGGAAGAGAGGGACTGAATTCATAATTGCTACCATACAGTGTAATATACCTCAGTCACCTTCTGATTTATAAGCCAGCAGAAAAGGAATTTCAGAACTATATGCATATTTTTAATCCAGTCTTGGCAAGTTCACTTTCATATCTGCCAGATGCTCTGCATTTTGCAGTAGCAATCTGAATCTCTTGTCTGTTATAATATTTCCTGCCATGCTAAACACACCCATTCAGGCTAAACATTTATATGCTTGTTGATGTGCAAGCAAGCAATCCAACAGGCTAAACTGGCAAGATCAGACCAGAGGAAAGTTTTTATTACAGATTTTCAGATGGACAGTTTCTGATATTTCTAAGTAGCTCATCAAGGTAGAAATGCACCACTGCAGGCAGAAATTGCTTCGCCTTTAGCTGAACTGGAGCAATAGCATTTTTGTGCCAGACTTCTCCAGAGGTTCATGCTTTTGAAAGCTTGAATCATGGTATTTCTGCCATTGCCACTGCTGGGAAAAGCTAAGCAGAATGAGAAGTGGAAATTGTTGGAGCAGCTGCCACCTGTGCTATATATGATTGAGCGAAAGCTGCTGTCAAGTCAATTTTCTGTGCTTTTATATGCCAGGAAACCCACAGTAATCCAGCCCATCATGTATTTTTTCCAATGTCACAAAAGGGCTGTGGCCCTTGGACCATTGTTAGTGTTTCAGGGTCACAGTGTGGGAAGATCTTTATAACCCAGTAATAAATTGCACTGGTAGTAGCTTTCAATGTAGTTTTCCAAGACAGAAGGAAAATAAGTTGGAAAAGAGAAAATTTGGAAAACCTTAACTGAGCCAGGTTTTTCAGTGTTATAGACCACATCTTTGGTGAAGTAATTTAGGAAGACTTAGCAATGTCCATTCATGAATAGTGACAGCAAGGTCTTTCAACAGAACTTAAGATTCATTCTTATGATTATGTCTTATGCAGGTGACCTAGCTTTATACTCAAACTCTTGAAATGTTTTAAACTATACTGTTCTGCAAAGTATCCAAAAAGCTGCTCACAGGTGTTTAAAAATTTCATCATGTCATTTAACTAGTAGCTTGGGTTGCCAACTTTAAGCAATCCCACTTGAAATTTCATCATGACTTATTGAGAGTTGGTTTCTGCTGCAGACATAAAACCACAAAAGGAATTTTCTGCTTCCTGATTCATGTTGACACCTGCATTTAGTTATTATATCAAATTGGATGGAGCCAGATTAAGCACTGATGAACTTTTGTATATACTGCCTGAAAACGTCCACATTTCCAGATGTCTGCTAAATGTAAGCAATGACGTACTCAATATCTGCTCATAGCAATGTCTGGCTAAATAACTATCACCATGTGTATTTCATTGTCAGCTCTAGAATGGACACAAATTAACCCCCTAATGCAAAGGCAGGAATAGAATGCAACTCAAGTGGGGATGACTGCTAGAAACACCAGCTTAAATATGAAAGAAAACTTGCCAAACTAGTGGATTCTGAAAGTCTAGCTGTTATGTAACACCCATCAGAATCTGAAGGTTTCTTTTTGTATATGGAGGGTCAGTTTTCTGCAATTTCATGGTGCAAGTGGATGTACAGTAAACAGTAATGTGGGAACACGTTTTTTTAATCACTGATTTTATCATAATTCAAGAAGTCATAAGGGACTATAAGGATGAACTGAAATAAAAATTGTTTCTAAGAATTATTTTATGTGAAAGAATAACAGAGAGGAGGTTATGAAACCGTGTTGGGTTCACTGTTTTCCATGAAGAAAGCAATACTAAGACAATCATCAACTTAAGATATTCTTCATCAACTCATTCCATATTCACATTCTATCCTCCTTATTAACAGAGGATACACTTTTCACTTTCAAGTTTTCAGTTTTCTACTATTAGCATGACACCACTCTGTAATCACAACAACAAATATTGTTATGCATGTAATAATAATAATAATGGCCAGTCTTCGTGAACGAAGATCTAGGGAAAGGTCTTTTTACCTTTCCAGCCTGCACAATGGATTTTTTAGGTGAGACACAGCCTGCGCTGAACTGAGCCCACCCTTTAATCCTAAGGTTCATCTGCCGGGGCCAAGCAAGCTTGGACAATGGCAGTGAAGTCCTCAGGACGTAGGTTTGTTTAGAGTGACCTTCTCATAGATGGATGGCCTTACAGGGCTAACGGGCTCCATCTGCCCGGGGGAGTGGCTGGGATTCGAACCTGGGTCGCAGAGGTGAGAGTCCTGCATGCTAACCACTAGGCCACCAGGGGTCCCCTGTTATGCATGTACCACGCTGGGATATGACCATTTCTCGGCTTGGTTGAAGCAATATCCCAGCAAGCACATAGAATATCTTATTCCTTAGTGTTGTAAGTACTTTTTATTTTCCATTAGGAGACTTTTCCTTGTTTTGTTTGTATGAATACTAATGGCTGATGCTAAATTTTGTCTAGAATACGTGTATGAATGCCAGTTTTTTTGAGGTGTTTTTCTCCCTTCTCTCATATTTTGGCAGTTTCAAGGACTTAATTCCTCTGCAGTACATTTTGAATTTTTACATCAAGAAAAAATAATTTTGTGGACACGCAAAGCTGAAATTTTGTGGAATTTCATTAGGGTGCTGACACTGACTTTTTGTGTATCTTTAAAAGCAGTCTCCCTTATGTTTCATGTGACCTACTGCCAAAACCTGTCCAACACAAAAGGTTGAGTTTAGAACCTGACAAGACAAGATCACGTTCTTCAGGTCCTTCAAAGAAAGCCAAGACATGGAAGTTCAAAGAAGACAGAGCTCGTTTGTCTGCCAGGTCTTCTGTCATTCCCACAAGGTGACTTAGTAAAGAAAAATTCTGTGTTTTTCTGTGTTGCAGTTGTACAGATTCAGTTTTCCTAGCAATAGATGTAGATATACTTGAAACATAAATGCCCGCCTGGTGGAAGAGTAAGAAAATAAACCCTAACTTTTCTGACTTCCAAGAAAATTTATCTTTGGTCTCTTGTACTTGGGCAGTTGCAGGACTAAACCACTAAAACTTGCTTTCTGTAGCGCCAGTTAGACAGGTTAGTATTCTCACTTTGCAGCATCTTTCTCCTAGTTAGACACTATGCACACTTTTATGAAATACAAGCAATATTGTCTTTTCTACTTTGTTTTACTCTGTTGACATTGATTAGCTGTCTTCCTCTTGGTATAAAACTTTTTTCCTGCCTTCCTATGTTGTTGATAGCATTATTCAGCAAAACTTTTTACCTAACACTCATTTGAGCACTGAAGTTTGGCAAGTGGTAAGTGGTTTGTAGGAGCAAAAATCTTACAACATCATTTCAAGGACTGAGCAATTTGAGAAACATTAGCAAGAATGAATAAAAATGAAAGGCTATACAACAAACTTTACTTCTTAAAACTCTCTCACAAAGGCCTCTGCTTACGGTTTGTTTTCTTAAAAAGAAAAAATAAAAGAAAAAGTGTTTTTAGCAGGTTATTTTACCACACTGTAAATTAGAAAAACAGCCCACTTCCATGGAACTCAGAACTCTTCGGTCCTTTCGGGCAGTAAATAACAGTTGGTATTGTGTTATCTGGAAAGATAAAATATTATGCTTTCAGATTTTTGTATTCAGCTACAGATTTGCACCGGGTTTAATGCCTCTTTATTTTCCATGTAAATGGATTTTCAAAATTGTTTCTGTGGAAAAGTAAAGGCATTTTTTTTCTATTTTTCCTCTTAATGTCATTGAGCTGGCATATGAGTGAATTATGAAAAATCAAGAACCTGAAAGCTATGGCCCTGCTGAAGTCCATTGTATAGTCAGAGGCAATTTACGTAGAACAATGAGAGAAAACGCAATAGGTCTGAAAATGTGCACAAAGAAAGCAGGAGTACTGTGTTGTATTAATAATTTACTTCTCATTTTCATATTAATTCTTCATATTTTGGGGGGGTTTTGCCCTCTTACAGAAGCAGTCACAGCATGAAAAATACCCACTAGCACTAACAATTTCAGATAGTTTCCACTGTACTCATACTTAAGTTTACTGGATTTTGTTACAGCAGAAAGTTCAAGCCATCTGCTCATGTTTAGTGTTCAGAAAGGCAGTGACTAAGCATGTCTTTGGCTATTAAGAGATGACAAGAGAAGGAACAGATCCAGTTCAGCCAAATTATTCAGGTCCTGCTTCCTACCTATGACTCTTAATTTCCGCTGAAATCAATGACACCTGAACACAGAAATATCTTTGTTAACTGGGGTCTTTAGTACCTTATTTACATAAGCAGACAGAGTTACCACAGACTTTGTAGTAAAAAGGCTGTGGTTACTAGAATCTGCCTCTTGAAAGACCTAAATGTTCACTGAATTTTTGTCGTGTATTTTACAAGACAGCAAAAGCCTAGAAGAAAGTACCAATGAAAGATGTTACCAGATGTTTTTGTTCTGCTGGACAAAAAGACCTACTTTCTTAACTGTCTGTATTTAAAGCATGCCATGCACATTAATTTTCTTTTTTTTTTTTTACTTGATATTTCTAAAAAGGGAAGTAAAACATTATTTCTGAATTAAAAGTTAAATATATGTCTATAGCATTGGGTTTCCATATGAACCAAAACCACCTAAAACCACACCAAACAGAAATGGAGGAAAACATAGTGAATTCCTCAACCATTGGATACTTGCAATTTCTGCAACCAACAGGATATCTCTCCTGTTGGAGCACTTTAAAAGTGTCTTAGTCTGGGCAATAACAAAGACTGGTGGACTGTGCAGTGTCAGAATGGGACTGCTGCTAATAGAAAAGCACACAACAAATACAGTGGTGAAGTTTCAGGATTTCTAACCCACATTCCAGAGGAATCTGTCACTGCCAACTTTGCAGTGCCCATTCCGTCGTCTGATTAATTTCTTTTTGCCAGACAAAACCAAGTCCCAGAAGCTGCTTAGTTTGTATTGTGGACTCTAGTGGAGTGAGGAGGGGAGACCTTTGGTCACACACAAGCTGGTAAAGATCTTATTTGGATATTGTTTTCCTATGTTACAGCTGAAAGTATATTTGTATTTTCATCCTGAAGGTGATAGTAGGATTGGCACCTGCAGGAAAACTGCAATTTTTAGTCACCAGATACTCCAAATTTATTTATTTTTGCTCCTCTCTCTAGATTTTGTTCTACAACCTTGGAAGCCTACACTTATCCACAAGTCATATGGTAAAATAATTTGGTGTCCTCAGAATACCTTTTCTTTGTCACTGTGGCAGCGTATGTGGCTGAAGAAAAGAAAACACTGAATGTATCACCATGAAAATCAAGCAGATTAAGAAAGGTGCTAGAATGTTGGAAATTACCATCAAAATCTTGCAGAAGTGCTCTAAAGCATCATACTGGGAAGTGAAAGAGAGAATAATATTAATTTTAGCCTATGCAAATCCTGAGTGTCCCCTTGGTGCTTTCAGGACTCTTAGCATCATTCCATGTCAGCATTGTGCTAATTAAAACTTCCTGAGCTTATACAAACAGTCAGGCACTTGCTTGTCATATTTTCTAAAAATTTTTTGGGAGTGATAGAATTGATCTCCCAAGAACAAATGAGGAGCTTGCAAAGTTCTTAGAGGAAAAGCTTCAGTAATTCTTTTGACTTGAGGGAAACTGAGAACAGCTTGTTTTAGGAACCATGATGAGTGTCCCTACTTCAAGTGCAGCAGTTAGAGATGTAATAAAGTTCCTTTCATACTTAGAAATTTGAAACTAATCTCTCAAAGAATTGCTCACAAAAAACTTCAGAAAAGTGCTTCTGTCACTGTCTGTCTGGATTTCAGATCAGCAAACAGGTGTCTCCAGCTATTGGCTATGATCTCATTTAAATAGAACATGAGAAAACGGCCTCAGAAATAGGAAACTCCAGAAGTTATATTTGTTATTGTTTACCTTGGCTGAATGTCAGGTGTCCACCAAGGCTGCACAGATCTCCCCCCACCCCTACAAGGGAAATGAAAAAAAAAAAAAAAGTAAAAACCTGGGGTTTACCAAGAAATGTAGTTTTATATTTACACAGAGAAAAGGGCAAGAACTAATAACACTACAAACACACAGGCAAAGGAAACTAACAGTAAAATTCTACCTCCCCTAAGAAGCGGCATCTCAGACAGGCGTAGCTGTCTACAGGGCAGCCATCCCAGAAGAAGAAAAAAACATCGGTCTCCTCCTCCCCTTTTTATATTTGAGCTGACGTAACATGGTATGGAATATCTTCCTGTTCCTTCCAGGAAAAGGAAATGTTATTTAACTACACAAACCCACTACATATAATACTTCTGATGTTCTCTTCACAAACATTCCCAGCTTTTAGGGATGCTTTCATGTGAAAAAAGGAAAGTTAATATTCTCAGATCTTTTCAATTAAAGAGAGAATGAATATAGAAAAAATATCAAGTTTGTAACCCTGTCAGAGAACCGCAACTATTTCTTTTCAATGTAAAGTTAGAAATTGCAATCTGTGTCACTTTAAGACGCAATTATTAAAATATAGTATGTGCAGATTGGCACAGAAATCAAAGTCTACCCATGGCTGCTTTCAGTAGCTCAGAAATCCTTTACAATTCATAAAGATTGACTGTTGCTCTTCAGGGTGAATTTGAGGTGCTGATCTGAGATGCTGTGTGCACACCCACTGATATGTTGCCATGACTAAAGTAGGTCAATGTAAAGTACCTTCAGGGAATGTAAATAAATTAATATTTTGTTTTAGTTATTTGAGTTTTGCCTCCTAAAATTCCTCCACTGTTATTTTACTTAAAAAGAATGAAGTAATGAAATACAAGTGTAATAAAAGACAATATCCAAATAGTTCATTGTAATCTCATATTCTGTTTAGTTCTATGGTGTGTTACAGGCAACACTCCCGAGTTTTGCACAAACATTTGCACCTTATATTCTATTCATTAGTGGCGTAGTGAGGAGGAACACAAATCGGACTGGGAACGATTCCAGGCCTGGAGAGATGTTTATGGGGCCTGAAAAGACTATTATTCCATGGACTGACTTGTTATCCCCCAGTTTATTGCCAGTTTTATACTAAGTTCAATGTACCCCCATGTTATTCCCTATGGTTTGTATTGTTCAGGGCTTGCCTGGACTTGCCCTCAGTTTTTTCCCTCTAAAAGTTGTTTACTCCCTTGTTATCCCCTGCTTTCCTGCTCCTCTTGCACTAATTGGCTGATGGTTGCCGCAGTGCAGAGTGAGCTCCCAATGGTCCTTTCCCCTGGATACTCCAAAGTTCCACCCATCTTTTCCCTCTCCCCCAATCCTATTCTGCCCTGAGCTGTCAGTCCCATGCTCCACCCCAGTTATTGAACCTCCCCTTACCCAAACCCTATCTAAGTCTGTGTCTCCCTAATAAAGTTGCCATTGCACCTTGACCTTCTGCTGTGTCAGAACTCTCTGTGCAGTGTTGCATCCCTATTCCCTTTCCCTTTGGGCCGTGGCAGTGTAGAAGGTAATAACCTATGTCAAGCCCCCCTAAACAGTGAGATTATTTATAGTGGATAGTTATTCAAGGAATTGGTAGGTATCAATCCTCAGTTCTTCAGTGTTAACTGTATTTTCATAGAATCCCAGAATATTCTGAGTTGGAAGGGACCCACAGGGATCACAGAGTCCAACTTTTAGTTTGAACTAGCAAATGAGCCCACTGCCACATTTTTACTTTTCTTTTAATGGATACTTGGCTGTCCAAGACTGGCTTTTTTCTGTGTTCTGCTGAAAGTCTAATCATCTTGTCTTTAAAGCAAAGCAATAATTAACAGCAACAAACTAATAATTCCCTGAAACATGAATTTAGTTCTTATCAGATCTCCTAACAAAAGGTTTATGAGCTGAATAATGAAATGCCTTTTGCAGACAAGACAAAACTACGCTAACTCATAAATCTCATGAAGGCAAGCACTAGTGGAGTAACATGCTGTACACAGTCACTGGAGCTGTGTACAAACACCTGTGGAGCACAGCAATTAGAAAATCTATCCAAAAAGTCTACTGTCAATATGATTGTTTGGATATCCCTGACATTTTCTCTGGGGAATGGGTTCATTCTACTCTGCATGTGTCTCAGTCAGTAAGGTAGAACTCAGACCATAACTATAGTCAGTTTAAATTCTTAGTCACTATGGTTTTCACTGGTTTTCACTGAGTTGTCTGTATGTTATAATATAAAACATTCAAAGAGCTTACTTGAACAAAATCAAAGGAGGCATGTGAATGCCTCAAGAAGACCAAACGTCTTGAGGTTTTGTCATTTAAATAGCTCTGTAAGATATATTTTTTAATGTGAAAATGTCTCTGTAATTTACTGTTAGAATTCTACATACTTCTAATGCATAAGCACTTTTTCTTCTGTTGATATTCACTTGTGATCATAATTTTTAATGTATTTATCTTTCAGACAAATTGAGACCCAAATCTCATTTTATTTTGCTGACACACCCTTAATGGGTTCTACCAGAGTTAAGAAAACATGCATTTAGTGGTTTAGGGAAAAATTTGGAAAATAAAGTTTATTATTGGTATTACTACTTCTTTTTCATCAGAAAAAGATGTATGTATGTATCTTGATACATACATACAGGGCAAAAAAGTTCATTTAACAGGCTTCAATTACCAGACTGGCACTATAAAATGCTGAAGTATATTCTCCAGGAAAAGCTAAATCTTTTAAATGGGCTGAAGCAGTTTTACAACAATCTGCTAACTCAAAAGGAAACTATCAGAATGTCTTATTTCCCGGATAAATTATTCTCTCTGGCAAAGAAGCTGAAGAGAAGCCTTCCCAGACTGCAATGGAAGTAAAAACTCCTTTAAAATACCAAGAAGGGTTCCATAACATTGTTCTGTTTTGTTTTATTTTTAAATCTAGTGGATTTCAAATGAAAAAAAATAGAGAAAAAACTATTTAAGGTTTTTATTTGGGGAAATCTTTTAAGAACATAATTTACATGGTTATATGTGCTCATCATGACTCTGAAAGTGTTTGGGAGCACTCAAACAGTTTGAGAACTGTATCCTGAGTACAGAAGGACAACGGAAAGTAATATAGTTATCTCCTTTCCTCCCATCTAACAGAGGTTGAGAGAGAGAAACAGCTCCCTCACTCCTAGCCTCTCAGAGATGGTGGCAGAGACCACGCTGTGCATGCTCTGAGATCCGGTGGTGAAAAAGCGGTTTATTCAAATCAGCAGAGGGTTTTTAAGGGTTTCGGGGGAGGGCTTAGTGTTATAGGTTATAAATCTAAGAATGGAATTTTTCTTCCCCCTGCTCCACTCTAAGAAAAAATGGAGTGAGTGGGGGAAGGGAGTCAATTAGCTTTACAAAAGATCTGGCCAGCAACGCCGAATTCCTAGCGAATGGCCCATCGAAGGCTGGACTGGGGGAGTGATTAGCTTTACAAAGGAATCTAGCTGGGTGAACCGCATTCCTAATAGATGGCCATCAGAGGCTGAGAGAAGAGGGGAGGAGTTTTGGGAGGGGGTAGCTGGCTCTTCTCGGAGGGGAGAGATCAAACTGCGGAGTTTGCTCTCTGGGACGGAGATGGGGATCTGCGTGCGGGCATTTGGAGAGAAGGCCTGGAAGACTGTCTGTGGTAAATATTGTAGAAACCTGGTTAATAGAAAGAGGAAAGATTC
>NW_020925707.1:4405954-4570091 GCF_003984885.1 Neopelma chrysocephalum
AAGCTGCATTGTCTGATGTGAAGCTGTATTGTCTAAGAAACTGCATACGTGATAGAAAGAATAAAACTACAGGATGGGAAAAACAGTGAAAGTAGCTAAGTAACAAATATGTAACCATAGCCATGAGAAAGAAGCAGCATTTGCATAAATATGTCTTAGGTAATTAGAAGCCAATAATGAGCCTGTGCTTGGAATATGTATGAGGCTAATTATTAACCTTTATAAGCACGAAGCTTACAGCAATAAAGTTGGATTAGTCATGATCAATACTGGGATCGTGTGATACTTTTCCCGTCGTCCACAACAACTGTCTTTCTGGCTTTTCGTCCTGGTGAGGCCTGACCACCGGACTCGATCAGCTCACACACTGCCTCGTGACTCCAGCCGGGACCTACTGGGTTTTCATCGGAGAGGTCTGTGCTTGCTGGGAGAGAAGGAAAGAGCCTTGGAACACCGTCATCTGAGAACAACAGTGAGTCCCGTAGGGGTGAACTGCTTTTCCTTCTGACCTTCTCCCATTGGGGGAAGGGTCTCCATTTTCCTTTTGGCTTCTCCCGCGATCCGAGACCACCCCCCAGACCTCCTTCCCACGCGGTGACCACCAGAGCCCCACAGCGGCCCCTGCAGGTCACCACAGAGAACTGCAGGCTCTGCACCTCCAGCGACCCAACAGCGCCCCCTGCCAACCATGATTAGAACTGCACTACAAGACAGAAAAGTATTCAGATTTTTTTTTTTCTTTTGTTTGAAGGGAACTTTTGGGTACAGGACTACTGTCTAGTTTTTTTTGTGTTTTGTTACTGTTCTTGCCAACATACATATATCTTTTAATAAAGGGTTGTTATTTCTTCTGTTTTTCCACACTCCCTCGATTAAAGCCTCTTAATTTTGAATTTACAATTGCTGAGAGAGAGAAGTTTGGTCTATCTCATAACTCATCCTCTTTAGCAAACATTTCAGTCTCTTCAGACTGAGACAGCTTAGGAAGGGAGCTCTGATTGGGTACAGGATTAGGGGGAAGGGAGTGGTTTGGGGATTCAGCTAGCCAACAGGGGAAACAGGAGGATCAAACTCCAATAGAAACCCGGGGACTGGGGAGAGACGTGTGAGAAGACCAATAGGTTTAGGATAGAGGCAGGGACTGGCTTAGTGAAAGAAGACAACATGGCGCTGTCTAGGGAGACCGCGTGGATGGGGGAATAACAGAGGTTTAAGGGGAAACCATACAATAAAACCACAAGAAAATTATAAGTGTTTCTAGTTTGCCTAATTCCGGGGAGTGGCTGCCATGGTGGTTCCATTCCTAAAGGTGTTCTTTCCACGATTCATAATTCGTGCATTCTCCCACACCCATCCATTCATATAAACAGCCCAGATCCATACTTTAAGCCAGGAAAAGCCCTTCTAAAGACCAAAACAGACTTTGAACCATAGGTGTTATCTCATTAAATCAGAAGTGACACAGCACTTAGAAGAAGAAAGTATATGAATCACCTAGTAAATAGATGTGGAAAGGTTTTCACCCATTAGATCTTATGCCAATTTCTAAGTAAAAATGAAGCCCTAAAACATAATTTCCATTCTCCTTAATTAAACACACTAATCTTCTTGTACAATAATCTTCAGTGTGCTTGTTATCAGAATAAATGCATTACTCTTCCTAAATTTTAAGAGCTGAAGAGTCTAACCTTAGTCTCACTACATTGTGGTGTTTCCTTTTATTACTTCCAAATTTGCAAATTGTCGTTTTGAACAAAATTACTCACCTGTTTGGTCATGTCTAATTACTCTTGCTGCTGCATCCTACCCTTTCCAAGTTCTATCAGTGTATCAACAGAGTCTTTTCATTTTCCCTTGTCACATCTGATGCCTTAAGCCCCCAATGTTTTTTATTTTTCTAATTTTGTAAGCCTTATAAGTTTTATAGGTAATAGAAGTAGATTTTAGAAACCCTTTCTCTCTCCTCCCCTAGCACCCCTTAGTTTATACATTCCTTAATCATCTCACCCCATTCCATACCCCCCTATCACCCTACCCCCATATCCAGTAGAAAATGTTTAGTCTCTTAGCAAGGCAAGCCTGTCTTGTTTGGAGAACGCTTGTATCTTGGCCTAAACCCCAGGACAGAGTCAAGGAACTGGGTCACTCTGCTCTCTGTACCCCGAAGATGATGAAGAATGATGAAGAGGGGGTCCCAAAAAGCCCCCCGACCCAATTCCAGGAGGCGGGTCAGGGGGTGGACCAGGCCAAAAGTTACAGGGTGGACACACTTGGGATTGGCCAGATATTGTTATAAATGTAACATCCCGGGCACAGCCCGGCGCGCGCCGTGTAACATCTATTTGCCTTGGCATAATTAAACCCTTTCTTATCTCACCCCAGCTTACAGTTCCTAGATTCATTTCGTAGCACCAGCTGAGCAGGCATCACATCTCAGCCCTTTTCCTTGTAACTGTTGTTTTGATGACCTTTGTACAGCTAAAATTTTAGAGGCTCCAATTCTTAATTTTATTGTAAGCTATCTTCTACATACCTTCTATAATACCAGAGCTGTGATCCAAAATATATTCTCAGCTTTTATTGATATGATACCAGAATGATTACTTATTACCTTCTGTGGTTGACCTAAAGTCAAGTATTTTGCAGTTTTCTGTGAAACAGTTCTGTTCTAGACCCTCTATTAGTGGACATTTTTAATGGATCACCACTAGAAAATGCTCTGTTGTGTTTTGGGCTTTCTTAGTTCATAATCTGTTAATTAAAAGATTTTCCTCCTTTTCTATTGATTGTTCCAGTTTATGTGAATCATCATAAGACTTCTCGTTTCTTTAGAAACCAGATATGTTGAAAAACAAAGTCCCATATTCCTTCCTGCAGGTCACTTATCTACAGTGTGCAAAGCTATGCTGCTAAAGACTCCTACAGTGCTATGTTTTACCTTAGCTGATATCCCTTCCACCTGTTTCACTTCCTCTGTTTCTTTATCAGGACACTAGTAAATTTCTTTGATATTAGTCATGCATGTTGTCGTGGTTTGAGACTCCTAAAATCCAATTCCCAAGTCCAAGCCCCCCTCCCACATCTCACCCCAGTGTGAGATGGGTTTTCCAGGCACAACACAAGACTCAATATGGGGGGAAGGGAATTATATTACAATCACTACACAAATAAATATTATAATACATCATATACATAATCTTAACTATTTCTCCTATGATAAATCAGTATTTACATTGGATCAAATCTCTTCTTCCTCCAATAAAAGTCCATAAGGGAAGAAGGAAAAGATCCTTTCCACTTATGAGCATCAGTGTCTCTCTTCTTCCATGCAGCAGCTGTAGCTGGATTGTTGTAGCTGGATCTCTTTCCATTACACACGAGGGGGGTCTCCTCTCGCCCCTCTCGGCCCTTCAACTCCAATCGAAGGCTCTCTCTTGTGGACTACATAGCAGGGACCAGCTTGCTTCACCCTGTCATATCACAAAGTGCAGGGGTTTTCGTGACAGTCCCTTTCCTCAGGGGATTCAAGCTCCCTTGAGTCAGAACATTACGGCAGCTTTCAGTTGAAAGTCCTTGCCTCAAGCATTCCATCAGAGCTCCTGTGCTCTGTCTCAGGTTGCCAGCTTGGCAGCAGTAGCGGGGGGACAAGGCCCTCCTCCGCATTCTTAGCTCCTCTCTCTGGTGCTGCTGCATTGCAAGACTTCCCCCAAGTAGGGGTCCATCACCTCCTCCTAGGAGGTCTCAGAGGGGTTTTGAGGGAATTGGTTCAGTTCTCATCCCAAAATTCTGTCTGTAGAGCTTAGTTCTCTCTCTCTCTCTCTCCATTAGACATCTCTGTGTCTTCCTGCTTGTTTGCAGGCCGGCTTTGCTGCTTCTTCTTATCTCTTGGCTTTCTGCCACAGTTCTCCGTCCACTGCTGCTCTGCTGCCGCTCCTGCTGCTGCCCACTCACAGTGAAGAAAACTTCCCCCAGCTCTTAGTTACAGATACCTGGCTCAGTCTAATACTGTTCCAAGTTTCTGCAACTCCATCTGGGGGACTGGGGGGCCGTGGTCCCTCAGTGGGGCTCCTGCCCCTTCTCCTCGTGGCTTCACAACATCGCCACTCTCTTCTCCAACTACCTCATTATCCTTCTTTTCCAGTCTGCTGTTATATGTCTAAATTTTGCATGAGCGCTGATTGGCTCAACCCTAAGGGACACCACCCCCTCAGGGGTTACCATTTTTTTAACTGCAGGGGGAAAAAACACTTTTTTTTCCCCACCACACATGTTTATGGCTGGACTGAAAGACCTCAGAGGTCTTTTTCAACCTGAATGATTCTATGATTCTATGATATAGAGACCTTAGGAGTGACCAAAATTCATTCCAAAATGTGGGATTACTTTTCTGTTTATCTGAATATTCAATTGTCTTTGAAATATTCAAAGAAGTCTGTCTGTGTATTTAGTGTTACCTATTTCTGATTAACTGTTTTTAACTAAAAACTTTCGTTTTTAACCTACCTCTTTCCCTATTTAGACAATCAATTTTAGCAATCTATCAGCTTCTTTGCCAGATTGTCTCTCAAAGACATTGTTTTACCATTTCTCATGTATTCAAATATTGTAGGTTCATTTTGCTTTTCTTTGTGTCATAAAGATGTTTTTTCTATGATTTAAGTTTTATTGCATTTTCTAGTATTCTAGTATAGATAGTGTGTTTCTAAGGCTCTCTTTATTTTTTTCTATTATTTTTGGTGAGATACCAATTGTACGACATCTTTATTTCATAGGTGATACAGTTTATGAAAAATAAATGTTTCTTGTTGACCTTTGTTTCTTTCATCACCTTTTGTATCCTTATGGCAAACACTGTCTGAAGAATTTATAACATTCAGCTCTATTGCTTCTTTTGGTAAGTTCTTCTGGTGGTCTGTCTTTGCAGATAAAACCACTATTATCTTAGTTATACTTTAAAATCTTGGCTCCCTTTAATTTTCTAAATATTCATTTCTATATTTTTTCTCAATCCAAGTTCCTGAAGGCTGTGTCATAAAAAAACTGACAAATATTTAAACAAAATTTAACTCTTGGAAATCCCATTGGCAGAATTTTGAAGAACTCAAGTGCCTCTGAAATCAGGAAGATTGTAGGTGTCAGTATAGTGTCTAAGTATCTTAACAAGTCTGATTTTCTGTTTTTCCTTGGTTTTATAGAATCATAAAATGATTTGGGTTGGAAAAAACCTTAAGGATTACTGTGATTCAACTCCTTGCCATGCGCAGAGACACCTTCCATAGACCAGGTAATTTGGAGCTCCATCCAGCCTGGCCTTGAACACTTCCAGGGCAACCACAACTTCTCTGGGCAACCTGTTCCAGTGCCTCACCACCCTCAGAGGGAAGAATTTTTTCCTTTTATCTAATGGAAACCTACTCTCTTTCAGTTTGAAGTCATTCCCCTTATCGTGCCACTACATGCCCTTGTAAAAAGTCCCTCTCCATCTTTCTTGTGGGCTACATTCACATACTGGAAGGCCACAATTAGGTCATGCTGAAGCCTTCTCTTCTCCAGGCTGAACAATCCCAATTCTCTCGGCCGTTCCTCATAGGAGACGTGCTCCATCCCTCTAATCATCTTGGTACTCTGTGCTTGTACCCCAGAGTTGGATGCAGCACTACAGGTGAGGTCTCACCAGAGCAGAGCAGAGGTGCAGAATTCTCTCCCTCACCTGGTGCCCACACTGCTTTGGATGCAGCCCAGGACACACTTGGCTTTCTGAGCTGTGAGTGCACACTGATGGCTCATGTCCAGCCTCTCACCCACCAGTGTTTCACATCCACTTTGTTTTACATATGTGTTACTTCTTTATGACTCCATCTTTATTATATTTAGAAGTGTAACACTATTGTTTCTTCAGTATTCCAGAAATCCATGGAGTTATCAGGTTTCACCATCACAAGCTCCTGGGGAGAGACATCTGTCTATTAAACAGCAATAGCAGTAAGACCTTCTTCATTGCACACTCCTCAAGAAATCTATTTCTTCTACAGTATAAGTTATTCTATCACCATTTGTATCCTGTCAAAGCAAATTTCTACCTGAATTAAACTGGATTAATTTAACAGATCTGGAGATACCATTTTAAATACCTAAAAACTCATCTGTGAAGGCTCACAACTAGTTTGACATCTAAATAAATTCAGTCACCAGCCTACCTGATTAGAAATAGTGAACTCTGAATATTGGTCTTATGGCCTAAATTAATTGTTCCTACAATGAGACGCAGACAGCTGCATGCAAATCACAATCTGTAAGTAAAATTCAGAAAAAAAAAAGAAAAACAAACAAGTCAAGTTTGTACTGAAAATAAAACATATCAGGTCTTTATGTGAACATTTGTAGTTTAACACTCTGGAGTTACATTGTCCAAGTGAGTTCTCTTGATTTAATTACTGTTCAAAAGTATTTTGTCTATTGTTAAAGCCACAGTGTAAGTTTCTCCAGGGCAAAAGCTAAATCATTTAACATGTTGTTCAGTAGCTAAAGTAGACATTTATTTATATTCCCAGGGAGTTTATCATGGTTGTTTTGGTTTTGTTTTTCCAATTTGGTCACCATCAAAAACTATTCCATCAGAAAGTTGGTCTTCACACACAGAAAAACCATTATCTAAGGCCTAGATCTCCAAAGGTAACTGAATGAAAAACTCAAAACAACTATCATGGGATTACAAAATTGGTTAGGAACTGAGTCACAATGCATAGTACTTCAGCATCTTACTATAGCTTACATTCTCACAGTATTTTTATATTTACACTTTAAATTTACACTGTTTTGCCTGCTGTCATCAATTGTTTTTTATTTTACTGTCTAATAAAGCTCAGAAAGATTTCCCAATTACTGCATCCCAAATAATTGATTCTGATGCATTATCAGTCCTACTAAGTCCCTTGTTACTATTTTTCTCATTCTGGGAACTGCCACATGAAAATTGAACTGTCACATCAAAAATCCATTTTCAAGTCTCATGTTTCTTACAATATCCAACAGGTATTTAGGGAGAGAATACAGGAAACAGTGACAAAAACTAATCCTGTAGTTGTTTTCAAAAAAAAATATGGTAAATTTGTTGTTATCACAACTTTTATTCCTGAGTCTCAGGGACTCTTTTCTCTATAAATATACAAGCAGTTTATTAAAATATGATGTATACAGCTCTACAAGATAACAAATTCATGCAAGCAACATATGAATGATAATAAAAGACAAAGGAAAATATCTTCTGTGAGAAGGTAGTTTAAGTAGCTTACTTATTCAGTAGCATTAATGTGAAACAAATTAACCAGCCAGACACTAAAAATGAAGGGTACTTACAAGTGAGACAATACAAAATACAGTTCCATGGATATTGCTTCATAAGTGTCACCTTTTTCCATGGCTTTTACAACATGATTGAAACTAAGTTTACACAGACACATCAATTTGAGAATCTAGATCAATTTTCATTTGCATAAATAGGCTCCAAGTAACCGAGAGCTAAATGCAAACAATAGTATTGTCTGTAGTTTATCCTGTGATAAATAGGAGAAAAACAGTTTAATAACAAAGACCATAACTATCCACAGCTCTCAGTTTACAATTAGTTTTCTTTGACAGTTAAAGTCATAAATGCCAACTTTAATCATGTGTTCAGGTTGATTTAGGTGCTGCCAATTCTGCAAGAGATCTAATCCTCTTTCCTTCCTCCTTCTAATGAAATAATAATGCAAATTCACCACACTGATGGGATGACCCATGTGAATTTATTATAGGCTTGGAGAAGTCTCTTGAAAGGGATAAATTCTTTCTGGGTACAGACTTGAGGTAATTCAAACCAGACAAGAAAAAAAATGGAGCTGTCATCACAGGCCAGGATATGGAATGGATTTAATTTGTATGAATAGGCTTTTTAATAAGTATAACAGGGCTAAGCTCCAGCTTTACTAAGGGAATATTACTGCTGTCATTTCTGGATGAGTGCATCAAATCTGGATGCACTAACTTTATTTGTGGGATGAAGATGAGCTCCAAGTCTCAATTCTTGTTACACTGCAGCTTGCAGTGGACAAAAAGATACTGCACAGTTGGCAGACCTAGTGACCAGATCTTCTAATTATTTAAGACAAATGGAACAATTAGCTCCTCGTAAAACCATTTGTGGTACTCAGTGACATGTACCAACCTTTCTTGTAGAACAAACTCTACCTTTAATTAATGTTCAGATTTTTATCAGGTAAGGCTTGTTGTCAGTATGTGATAGAATACTTAATTATTTTAGCTTCCAAGGGTTATTTTAGCTAGTGAAAATATATAACACTACCTAAAAGGGTAATTGTTCTCAGTAAATAAACAGATCAAGAACACGGAGATTGAGACTAAAAATTACACAACACAGATCTAAGTTTTAACCATGTATTGCATCACCGCAAGATACAGCCCAATTAGCAGAATAAAAAGATCTCCAAGCAAAAAAGAAAGTCTTAATTTCATTAAGCAACTGTTAGAAGTTTTAAGCTATCTCCATGGGGTTCACAGACATCATTACCACTACCATGTTTTATGAAACTACTGTTCTGGCCACAGCAGGCTGCCTGCGTTACTAACACGAGGTTTCCACTGAAAAGACAAGGCAAGAGCAATAGTACAAATTGAGAGAGACATGATAAAATCCACCTCTTTCTTTTTACTTTCTTATTTTTATGAATTATCCAAAGCATGTTTTCAAGTTTCTCAAACAAAAACAATTTTCCCTGCAAAGATAATGAAAGCAGTCTTTCTCATTTGTCTTGCCTACAAACAAATCCTCAACACAAAAAATAATGTTGCTTGCAGTCTTGCCAAAACTTTTAGTTACCTGGTTTAAGAGCTATAAAAATGGTCTTATTTGATGACCAAAATGAAACCCAAAGCCAAATGCTCTGTTATCACTGTAACCTAAACATATCACAGAGAAAAAGACTCCAGGCCAATTTAGTGTATAAGATAAAATAAAAAGAGTAGGTCATTTAATCAGGCCTCAGGCCAGAGGAATACACACGATGGATGTGCACTCAGACGGTGGTTCTATGATTTTATAACAAGGTCCATCCAATCCCAGATTTATCCACCCCCTGGTTCTGCCCAGTTCTGCCCACTGACACACCCCTTCGGGAAGTGGGTCTGGGGTCTTTGGGACCTCTTCTTCCTCATCTTCATCTTTTTCACAGCATGTACAGTCCTTGGAGCTCTTCCAAAGTTCTAGGCTTTAGGGTTGCTTTTGTCTGCTGTGTATCTTGTTGTTCAGGCTTTGGGTGTGATGTTCTTGAACAGAGGTGATTTTCTACAATTCTACCTTGAAAAGAGGACTAAACACGCTAAAGGAGTTTAGAGGGGTTTGATATTAAATGCGGTAATAGGGTTGGGTGCATTTAAACTACTATGCTAAAGGGTATGTCCAACTACATTCAAATCTACATTTACTATGCAACAATTTCTAAAATCTACAAAAGCTAAAAAAATCCAAAAAGTTTTAAGGCATCACCTTTCTATGCAAAGTATTACAATACTTTCCTTCACCTATAATTTTCAGTTTCATGTTCTGCTCAGTCTAGTATGCCTTAAAATTTTCTCTTAGTTTTGTTAGAATAAGAATGTATAGTATTTCTGCTGCAGGATGTCAGGATGTCAGATATTATTGACGAACAGCTAAAGTTTTCTTTCTTTTAGCATTTAAAGTCTTCAGCATTTTAAAATTGTGGATCAAATACTTAGTGCAGAAATTTTTATAATTTAACTAAAACAAGATAAATGACCATTTAAATTCATGGATGATGAGGGATACAAAGCAACAGGTATGTTTGGAACAAATAATAACTTTGCACTTAGCTTCACCCTTGCAAATCTTTTGTTATCTGAAGAATTTCATCTGTTGTATATACTTACTTTCGTTTTGGCCATAAAGCAGTTTTGCTGCATAAGGATTTGCAGGAGCACAAATCAGTATAATAATAGGAAAGTAATAAACTCTGTTGAAAGCTGATTGGAGCTGTTTCAAGATCTGTATTTTCAATCTCCACTGCTGTATGTGAATATAGGCATGCACAATGCCATGTTGATAGGATATATGTTTAAAACAGGAAAAAAAGGTTATTGGACAGGGTTATTTAAAGAAATAATCATATGATTGTCTGAAAATGGTATATTTAGTCGTAACAGGAGTGGGCAATTTGTAAGATAAATACATGAGTTCTGAGAATTCCACTACTGAACCACCATTTTGCACAGTATCTAGTACCATACACGGCCATTAAATTCAACAAGAATAAACACTTTGATCATACAGATGTTGTAATTGATTAAACAAGACCTTGAAGCTGACAGTAGAGAAAATTATCTGACTGTATGGTCATCTTGTAAATAACCTGCAGAATATAAAGTAAAATTAGTTTATTTGTACTTTACACTAATGTTTACAAGCATGTATCTCTTTCAGGAGTGTTACAAGGTTTTCTTCCAACAGAAAAGTATACATCATGTAATGGTGAATCAATCCACACTCTTTTGCATCAACTGTACTGCATTTTGTGAAAAATATTTCTTAAAAAACTTTCTATAATAACATAATTCTACTCTAAAGTTTCTTACTCTTAGTCTTTAATATGTAATGTTGCTTCACGTTATTCATCTGATAACCAACTTGCTTGAAGTTCCATCTGGTAATTTCTTTAAAAATCTCCCTTGAACTTTCTAATTTCACTCCTATGAATTTGATCTTTTGCTGATACCACTTAACATCTCAACCTGTTAAGCCTTACCAATGCCATAGTCTATTCCAACAATGACTAACTCCACTGGAAGGGACTGCATTCTTTTATGGAATATGTGGTCCCCTCATCTTTTAAGAATAAAAGCCCTCAAAAAATCAGCTACTGCTGAAATATATTTTTGGTTTTTTTATAATGTTATAATAAACTGTTGTACAAATGGGCAACTTTTTGTTACTTTAAAAAAAATAGCTCTTTTTCAGCTATTAAAGGAAAAAAACCTATATCTGAAGGAAAAATTCTTGATTTCCCCTCAGTGCTCCCCCCTGCTTTGCTCCTGGTCTCACCCTTCTACTCAATGTGTCAGTATACTTAATTATAATTGTAAACAACAAATGTACTGAAGTAATTTTTCTCTTAAAGCTAAGTTAGAAATCTTTAAAAAGTGAATGCTAACAGAAGCTTTAACTACAGGTGAAAATGCTACTACCACAACATCTGTATTTTTCCCCAGGTAAATGAAACTGCAATACCCAAAGGTGCTTCTAATAGGAGAGAGATCAACTGATTTCATACCACAAACTTAGATTCAGCTTGTGTAAAATTGCCTACTACATGAGATTTTCAAATATTCTTTTCTACAGCCGTTAAGAGGCCATCAAAATGTGAGGGCCTACCAGAGTGATCTTAGAACCCTAGGATCACCAAGGTAAAAATAGACTTTTAAGATCATCCAGTCCAACCATCAAACAAGGAAACAAGACGAAACCTATTGGTACATTTGGTTTGGATTTTTTTTCCTGTATACGAGGGGAAATGAGATTTTGGAACATTCTGAAGTGATTAATATGTGGCAAAAGCAAGAAAATGGCGCAAAAAGCAAGGTTGTTTTATTTACATGTGAAAAAGGTACTGTACATGAATAACCAGTAGAAGTTTTCCCACTATGCAGAGGAAAAGTGAGTAATATTTTAATATTGCGAGGATAGGCAGGTTTCTGGTGTCTTTTGTCAGAAAGTAAGCTAGGACTTTTGAAATATTAAGATGATGTGCTGACAGGTTTTCTAAGAGTTGTGTGTTTTATACTTACAGAGTATTTCAAAGACCACAAGGGCTTCATGCATGCTATTATTCATGTGTTCTTCCTATTTGTGAAAAGAAACCCTTTAAAGAACAAAGGGTTACAATGTGAATCTGGACTGTATATGGAACTCATACAGCAAAATAATGCAGGATGTAGCCCTTTGAGGAAAATATTTGAGCTGCCAAGTTAGATTCCGCTCCATTTTTCTGTGTTTTCATAGAATCACAGCATATTCAGTTCAGCCCTACTCACACTCATTTACTAGAACTCATTAGAGCTCTATCTCCTATCACCACTCATATGCAAAGAGGAGCTGACCATCTTGATAAGGGAAAAATGCACTATGCAGAGAAAGGTTCATACTAAAATACGTCCCCAAGCAGGAAAATATTTTCCCTGCCTAAGCATATTGCTAGAATCTTCAAATGCATCAATACACATATGGTGTATGGGTCAAGTAGGAGAAAGATTGGGTTCACATGGCATGTGAAATAACAGCAGGAGCAAGATCCATAAATAAACTCCTTGCTTGTATTCTATCCTAGTATGATTCCCCCAATCTCACGCAATAGAGTTCCTTTGTACTACCACAAAGAAGCTCGCCATGGTGACCAAAGGAGAGGCTTAATTTGTGCTTACAAAAGACAACGTATGTAGAGCTCTTACAATTACACACTGTAAATGCACAGCAGTCATTACAGGAATATTTATGTGAGGGAAAAAAAACCCACATCTTTTTTTCTGGTATAAAGAGACATTAGCTACTTTGACTTCTGTGTAAATCACATTTACCCTTTAAAGGTAATCTGTCACTTCTCATGTGATACTGTCGCTAAAAAAGCAGCTGTGCTCATTTCAATGCTGAATGATTTATTTTTCCTCTACAAAGGAGCAACATTGCTCGATTGTTCTGTATGATGCTTTTCTCCTTTCAGGTAAAATGTCAGAGGTGAATCATGACTCCCTTAGTGCAGGGCATTTCTGTCAAAATGAAATTCATAATCAACAGTTAAAACAATTGAGCTGTTTTCCTAATGTCTCATTTCATAGACCTAGATTAACTCCACAAGCCATCTTTCATTATAAATCAGATAATCATCACTGATGCATTGTTTCTCAGATGACAGCTGTATAGAGTTGAATATCCATCAGATTTCTTTAGAATTGCTACATGTTATACTAACATTTTGTTGAATTTTCAAATAATTACACAATAAGGGATTAACCCAACCGAATCCCATACTGCTGAGTAATAATCAAATGCTTAATTGCTAATAATCAACACATATATCAAGCATCTTTCTGAGTATGATTCTTATTTATTACAATGGCCTAATTTAGATGAGGATGATGAAAAATAAAAATGCAATGCATATGCAAGTGTAGACATTGACACATAAGATGAAAAAAAACCCTAACAACCAAGAGAGAGTTATCAGGGATAGAAATTTTGGTTTTTACAGTCTGTGCACATGAACATGTCTGATAGCCAAAGGATAAAAATTTCCACTGTTTTCACACTGAATGAGATTTAAAGGAAGAAACCATATGCTCTCTGACAATCTGCATCCCTTCTGTGTGGAAGGAGTTCCCTATCTGCCCGGAATGCTTTCAAAGACTGGGTTTAGCCTCATTTTAGCTAGGAATATCATCATTTCTTTTTTAACTACTTGGTTAAAAGATAGGAGAGATGTGTTAATGTCTAATCTGGATCAACCAACAGGAAAAGGCAGTGGTACTCATTTACTACTTTTTTAAAGGGAAGGACAGACTTTAGAAAACATTTACCAGATATTCTGTGAGTAGAAACACTACCATGGGGTCACTACAAATTGCATTCATATTGCCTTCTATGCATCCTATAATGAGTTATTAAATGGGGGGAGGGGGAAATAGGGGGTTGAAGGGAGGGGTAGAAATGAAGAATTAATAATTTTGCAGAAAGATTTTGTTTTGCAACAGAATATCACAATACCATCTTCTTTTGATAATGGTATGGCAAGTTGTTGCATAGCACTCTTGGCATAATGAAAATCCTTGGATCCTTCACTGACTCGCTGCCTGAAGTCCCTAGGAATAAAACATTCCACAAAAAGGTTTCCTACAACTAACTGTTTGTTTCTATGCTCAGAGTGTTGGAATCATCTCAGTGTTGAATAAGCTGCTGTGTAGCTCATGATCAAATATATTACATTATATGTACTACCGATTTCTCCATCAGCCTCTTCAACTTCATCAACAGCAGGACTTTCCCAGAGAGCATTCAGGAAACTGGAGTGAATTCAAAACACAGCAGAGGAAAAATCATTGATAACAAGGGTGTGTTATGTAGTTGGGTAATTGTTACACCACTCACAATGAAGATGCAAGACTCACTCTTTTGCCAGAAGGTATTTCTACCAATAATTATTAAAATACTTTGTATCAAATGTAATATTTCTGAGTGCAAGGAGGGAAAACTAATTACCCTCCTTTTCCTCTCTAAAACAAAGACAACCATACTCAGTTTCACGAACACCTTGCAAAATCATTAAGACAGAATTATGTGAGCATTTATTTGACACAGAGGTAGTAGTCTGATGTAAGACCCCTTTTGCTGCACTGGTGAAGAAATACAACATGCCCTGTACAGATCGTTCTTTAAATATGATCAGTCTTCTTTGACATGAGTAGGAGCCTTGCCAAACTCAAAAGCAAATTTGCACTCTTCTGCTCTTAATTTGAAGATTGACTTTTCCTAAATTTCATTTATTACTTGTGTGTATTTTGAAAATGGAAAAGTAACCTGAATTTCAGGATCTTTCTGCTCATAATGAGAGTATCATCATTCTCTTATTTTTACCCTCTCTTAGAAAAACAGTTTTTGCTTTTTTCCTAGTTCTTTAATATCACTCCTTGGACCACTGGAGTAATTCCTGATGTCAGACTTTATAGACACCATGGCAAAAGAAAAATATTATGTGCTTTCTTGCTTTATTTTTAGTAACTTTTTTAACACCATAATCTATTTCTACATGTGGTGCTGTGGCACCAGAAATCATAGCTTTTAAAAAGTTAAATTGCATATTTTTTTTGTAATTGAAAACCAAATATGTTTTTGAAACCTACCTTGATGGATGGAACTCTGAGTGACCTGGTCAAGTGCAAGGTGTCCCTGCCCATGGTAGATGGGCTGAAGCTCAGTAACCCATAAGGTCTCATTCCAGCCCAACCATTCTACGATTCTATTATCATCTCTTGACTTTGTAATTTCTCTTCTGATTATTACAAACTATGTACAGAACTATGTTGAAACTTTTAAGACAATAATACCTGACTATAAATCAATTCACAAGTGTGTAAGCTCTCTAAAAATAATATAGAAAACAGGGACGGACACCATCTTTGTTAAATAGATTAAATAAATCTCTCAAAATAAACACATTTATCTATTATGTAGTTATTATCATAGTAGATACAATGTGATTCATTCTCTGATCTGTACTTCCAGCCTTCCTACTTCTAAACTGAAATGGCCTCATAAAAGAACACAAATGCATGCTTTGTTTAATAGTCTTTTTATCATGTAGAAAATGTGTTTGTCTATATTATGTAACAAACGTGTTGTTCCAATTCATTTGACAGTGGCAAAAACATGAAACAAGTATTTCCCATTCATGTTTCATGTTTTCCTCAAAAGCATGGACTCTTTTCCTATGAGCCATTTCTTTCATCACATCTGGAGGAAGTAATATTTTATTTTCCTGAAGCAGTACCACTTTTGTGTCTTACGTGTGTGCTGCAGAAAAACATTTTCTCAGAAGAGTAAGTAGTAAGAATTAGTAACTTGAATGGAGAACGAAGGACATTCAGCAAAGTAATCTATACACAATATTCTTGCAAGAAAGGATTCTGATAAATACTTTCCTAATTTCCATGGGTTTAGCTTGTCATTTGTGCTGATCAAAATTCTAAGTCACTGCTTTTAGGAAACTACTCTATACAGTTTATAATATCCCCTGATTAGTAACTGATATTTTTAAACTCAGGGGTTTTTATATCTGTTTTTATACCATGTTGGTCACAGTGAGCCCAAATTCTGACTGGGTAAATCCTTATAAGATCAACTGGTCATAATAGCAAAAAGACAGTCAAATTCTGCCCATCCTAAATCATTTGTTTAAAAAGAAATTAAGCAATCCAATAGAAGAAACTTTTCTTTTTTTTAAATGAAAACTGTTAGGGTGTCCTCTATTCAAACAAGAGGCATATTCTCTCATTTTTCTAAGGCTTCAAGCTCACCAGAGTTCTAATGACCATTCTAGTTCTGATGTACTATGTCCCCCATTTCTGCTTGAGAGATAGGCATCCCAAAATTTCAGTTGTCTCAGGAGAATTGCTGGAGATCAAACCTTGTTTCAGAATAGAAACCCTCAAGAGTAAAGTATAAATGAAAAATTCTCAAATTTAGATAGTATCTATTAAATGCAATAATGCCATAGGCACTAGGTACCTGTATTTAGAGTTAGAAATTTTAAGTATACCTATAGTTAAAAATTTTTCCACACACTCATGTATTGTACAGGATTAGAATTCCTTAACATCAAGCCTTCTGTGAACACTCTTGCAGCTGTCTCTCTTGCCACAGCAGAATCCCAACCTTAACATCATTTTTCACACTATAAAGCATGATATTAATCCCTTTGGTCTCAGGATGTATGAGTAATACAAATAGCTTAGATATAATGCCATATTTATTTTCTTTAGTGTGCAGTAGAAAAATGTGATTTATTTTTCAGGTTTTCATAAAAATTATCTTTTCTGAGAGCAAATTCCAGTAGGCACAGATTTTTGCACACTGCACCCCTGAAAAATCAAACAGAGAACATCTACACAAAAACTTCAACAAAAGATTCTGTGAGCAGCTGGTAGCAATCAGAGGTCCAATATTATCCCATCACTGGAGGGACCACTTGTCACGGTTGCCCAATGACAAATGGCAGAGGGGGAAAAACACAATATTTTTTTCCTTAGGAATTAGACAATAGAGAAAATAACTTGACACAAAATATACAAACAATAAAGCAAGTAGTTTAGTTATTTTCAAATATACAACATTTTCTGCTCAGTGTTTCAGTCCCTGTTCAGTATAATGTTTTTCTGGGTACTGTAACAGGCACTTTGTCAATAAATAGTGGTAAGATAATTAAAATATTAAGATGAGTAAAATGAGAATAGTCTGGGTTAATAGCTCTGAAAATTGTTAGAATAAGTATTTACATGTACATCTCTGAATTAATAAAGCACAAAAATATATGAGAAAATACATTTAAAAATATGACACAAAAGCATAGTCTAAATAATCATGCCTTTTACAAGTACGAGTGCATAGGAAAATAAAGCATGTTGGCTACAGGAACCACTAGGCCTACAACTTCTTAAGGTGCAATAAACTAAAAATGAGAGGGCTAGAAAACTTGGTAGTGAGATAAATACAGAAAACTGAGTTCTTTCCCATTCCAGCAAGACATTTACAACTAAGTTCACAGTCTTACCTAGGTGCTGAAGACAAACACTGAGATGCCACTGAGATTCTTTAAGTACCCTTCAAGTGACATGTAAATGCAGGCAGTCCTGCTCCATGTGAACTTCCGTATCATTTCAGTGTTCCAAGGAGACCATTAACAAAACCCTCCTAAAACCTAATGCTCTGCAGTCCTGTCTTCCATTTCTGTCACTGGGGGATGTTTAAATTAGGTATCATTTAAATTTCAGAGGTCTGCTTAGCAAATAGTGCCACAGAAAATCTGCTTGAACTGTTATTGTTTACATCCTCTCCCATATATTATTTACAAACCTGGTTTGTTCTGCTGAATGCTCTGTGGTGGTTGCATGATCTACTTTGGGCTGGAAGAGACATCCTTTAGACTTGGACCAAGAGATGGAACTAGTTTCTCACCTACCAGGAAAACAGTCAAATTCTGTTTCATATCAGAGCAGATGAGAACTTGTCACTTAGAGCCAATCTAATTGCACACCTGGGTAACACAGATGATGCATCTTCTTTACTACTGTATTTTACTGGGAGTCTGACAGGACATGAGGTGTGGAGTCAGCTGAAAATTCTATTGCTCAGCGGTGGTTTGACCTTGTTCATGTCAGCTGCAGAAATTTTATTTCTGGCATTGAAACATAAGCATTCAGCTTAAACAAAAACTTGGAATATCTTTGCTGGTTTCTCAAGAGGGGTTGAGTGCCTTCCTTTCAGCTCTTCAAGAGACTGGGCCCTCTGAATCCCATCTATCTGTATGTATAATGTATAATAGTTCTTCCCTACACACAAAGCATTCTCTGAAAATAAAAAAATTAATTATGAAGACATCAGGTATTATAGTTTCATGTTATCCATCTGCAAAAGCCAGAAAGGTTGCTTAGTTTGAGTCTGCAATTTCAATCTAACCAAAGAACCCAAAAAACAGTAGTGATTGATTTCTCATCTTTCTGTCTGTATCTACTTTACTTTGAGTAAACAAGGAACCATATAGGGGCTTTACAAAATTCAAAGTGCTCAAAGAAAATAATCATACCAGTTTGTGGGCACTGACTAGACTGGACTTTGACATCACTGGCATATGACCCTGTATTAAAGTAACCATAAAGCAGCACTGAAAAGCTCTGAGCTTGCTGATGATAAGTATAACAAATGGATGCTGCTGCAGCATTTTAAGAATCATCTTAAGCAAGGAATAAAACTAAGGAAGCTTCCTCAGAAATAAAAGACCAGCATCCTCAGAAAGGGAACTATGAAGCAGCAGTATTGTGTCTAGCTGTTCTACTAGTTAATTAAGTTCAATAAGACCAGCAATAATGTGTCTGAGAATAGGGACCATCCTTAAAAACATGTAAATCCTCTCTTTTCCCACACTGATATATACAAATAGAAACAATATAGGCAATTTAATGTAAACTCTATGTAATAAAATAAACCCTCACTGTTGTTGCCAAGGTCATCAATTTTTTAACAAAAATTTAGAGATAAAATAAACTCACAATTAAACTCAAAGGATGACACCTAAAACTTCTCCTAGCAGTGACCATACCTGCATATTAGTTCTCTAGGGAGCTAAGTGACTTGCAAGAACATCATTACCCATTACATTCTGCTATCATTGACATATGTTGGAGTTAGCAGGAATAGAAATTGAAATCTGTTACTGTGTAGTTTCGTGTATTTAACCTCAAACTTGATCTAAATCTGATTACAGATAACAGAACATATTCTGAACAAAGGATTTTTTTTTATCAGTCTAGAGACCAGAATAATTCAATATTCTTCCTCACTGAAAAATGAAAAAAAAAAAAAAAGGAAATCCATCATGTCTGAAGATTTTTCAGCAGCAGGAAAAGCAAGGAATGACATTTTTTTACAATATTGCAGAGGTCCAAAAAGAAAGCTAGAGTAAAACTATATCCCAAAAGAAGAAAAATATAAAATTAGAAATCTGCAATATTTAACTCTGTTTTAAAAAGAACAGAAAAATAATAAACCTTTGCTTTATGTTAGAATCAGTGAACATCAGGTCTCCCAATGAAACCTGTTCATGTTCTGTTAAGGATACGGTCTGTTGAAAGATGCATATGCACAAATTTCTAGCATCTTTTAAAACATATGCTGTAATAAAAAAGTAATTATTAAAATAAAGTCAAGTACATTTATTTTTGTAGTTTACAGCCTAAATAAGATGAGAGAATGTTTATATCAGTCAAAAATATTTCAGTGTTCTTTAAAACTAAAATTGAAAGTGAAGAGTATAGACATATCTAAGCTGCTGCTGTTAGATTGTTTTGCAAACCATAGACTTCAGAAGAGATTCCTCTCTATTGACCTGCTTACACTCACTGGAAAGACTTTTTCCCAATCAATGTCTTCACAGAGAAACTATTGTATTGAATTATTCTAGTCCAAAGTCTCCCTTACACAATAATTTAAAGAAATTCACTCTAATTATCAAAGTAAAAAAATACGCTGAAGTCAGGGTTAGAGTCTCCACTGTATAAATGCATCTGAGCTAGCAGCTTCCAGAGATATAAGAAAGCAAAAATAGCAGCTGTGAAATACCTCTTGCTCGCTAATCAATATTTGGTAACTCAAATTCCAAAGCAAGACTATAACTACTTTCCTGATGACCAGCCACAATGGAAAAAAAAAAAAAACAAAACGGAAGACCTGTTTAGATATATTGCCTAAGAAAACAGGGGAAAATGGTGCAGCTTTATTTAATTTTACATGGCAAATCCTGCTCAGGAAAAAGATCTGGATAAATTTTATAGATGGTAAAATATTTATAAATCAGGTATTAAAATAATTAATATATGATTTAAAAAAGGAAAATGTGTTGTATTCATTTGATCCACGTCTTCCATTTTCCTTTCAAAAGTTTTCACTCTGAATGGTGAATATCAATAACACACATTCTTTTCAAATATGGTATTTGCAAACAATAAGATTGGAGGATATAAAAGATTCTTCTTGTTTTCACATAAAGGCTACTTAGGGACAGAATGGGTCTAATGGTAAAGTATTTTGAGTATTTGCTCAACAGAAAGGCAGATGAGATCAGATTACTTCTTCATGCACAAAGCTAAACTGAAAGGCCAGCTTGTCAGCAAATGCTTAACTACAATGAGATTCATGCCTGCCTACAATACACTAATTGGATATTTCATCATAATTTTAGTATGGGAAATTCCACATGGTAATCCTATAGCAGGCTCACACTAAATGCTGGTCTGAATACAATTAATAATATCTGGATATTTAGTGTCAAGCTTCTAGGAGGAATCTCCTGTGGTTGAGGCAAAAGGAACTTGAATTTTGGAAGCAGTTCAGAAAATGTGATGCTGGTAAACAAATACTTGTAATAATAATAATAATGGCCAGTCTTCGCGAACGAAGATTTGGGGAAAGGTCTTTTACCTTTCCAGCCTGCGCAATGGATTTTTTAGGTGAGACACAGCCTGCGCTGAACTGAGCCCACCCTTTAATCCTAAGGTTCATCTGCCGGGGCCAAGCAAGCTTGGACAATGGCAGTGAGGTCCTCAGGACGTAGGTTTGTTTAGAGTGTCCTTCTCATAGATGGATGGCCTCACAGGGCTGACGGGTTCCATCTGCCCGGGAGACCGAGGAATCGAACCCAGGTTGCAGCAGTGAGAGTCCTGCATGCTAACCACTAGGCCACCAGGGGTCTCATAAACAAATACTTGTAAGGCATGTAAAAAAAAGCAGGGGAGGGGGAACTATTACCACAAAGCAGAATGCAACATGAAGTGAATTACCTTCATGAAAATTTAATGCAAATGACATCGAAGCAAAGCTAAGTTTTATGTGGTGTTGTTCAAAGGAAGCTGGTAAAATGACAATTTATAGAGCATTTTCTCTTTCTTGCTTGCCACAGGATATAGCAGTAAAATGAAAGAAAGGCTTTTCTGCATTACTACTTTTGCAGAATATTTATATGTTTACAACTTGAGTATTGTTCTTCAGAGTAGAGTTTTCTTGTTGTTAAGATCATACCTGTTTTTTTCCTTACATCCCTATTTCCTTCTTCAAGTGCACACACCGATATTCCAAATTCTGCTCTGTTACACACAAATACCTGTAACTCTTCTGAGAGTCTAATGTGCATTGATTAAATATGATTTGTTATTTAGACTCTCAGTCAAAACTCTTCTGTAAGGTGAGCAGTAATACCTAACATCGCACTTGGTAATAAAACTGTTGTGTTGTTTTCTAAAGGGATAGGATGCAAACAAGTATCTACTCCAAAATGTAGTGTGAAACACCAAGTCTATGCCATAATGAGGAACCATCTTGGAAAGTCTCAAAGCTATGTTTAGCATGATGACCTAATTGTCTCATCCATTTTCATCCCAACAAAGACAGACATCACAGACAGGAGATCACCTACAGAGGTGGTGAGTTTACCTTGGCTAGCTGTCAGGTGTCCACCAAGCTGTTCTATCACACCCTGTCCTTGACTGGGAAGGGCAGAGAAAATATGATAAAAGGCTTGTGGTTCCAGATAAGGGTAGGGACAGATCACTCACCAATTACAGTCACAGGCAAAACAGTCTCCACTCAGAGAAATTAATTTATTGCCAATTAAAAGTCAGAGTATGATAATGAGAAATAAAAAACAAATCTTAAAACAACTTCTTCCCCTGTCCTTCTCTTCTTCCCCGGCTCACCTTTAGTCCCATCTCTTCTACCTCTTTTCCCCAAGTGGCACAGGGGAATGGGAATTGCCACCAGTCCCTTCCTCCTCACACTTTTCACCTGCTCCAGTGTGGGATCCCTTTGCCTGAATACAGTTCTTCACAAACTGCTCCACTGTGAGTGCCTCCCATGGGGTGCAATGATTCAGGAACAGACTGCTCCAGGGCTCCAGGGCTGGCTCCTCTCTCCTTGGGACCACAGGTCCTGCCAGGGTCCTGTTCCAGCACTGGTTCTCCATGGGGTCACAGCCTCCTTTAGGTTTCCACCTGCTCCAGTATGGAGTATGGAGCTCCAACATGCTTGGTTTTCTTTATTCTCGATATACCAAGATATTGTTCTGCTTCTTTACTATTTAACACTGCTACTCCTCTGCTGCCCAAGCTTTCATCTCTTTAATACAGCCTCCAAAGACTCTTTGGTGAATGTGTATTTGAGGTATCATTCTGCTTAAAATGAACTGTGTCGAAAAGTGTCGTCAAGACTTTAGCACAGAAAGAAATCAATCTAGTGGTGGTAAATAGTCTGTGGTCTCACAGGGATGGATAGTCTCATTTGTTAGAAATTTCAAGCTACATAAATGAAATATCCTTTCCCCTTGCGTAGAACTTTATGTGGAACTCATGTATATGACACTTAAAATCCTGTAGTTTTCCAGTATGCCAAGTGTGAACAACTAAAATTAAAAGAAGTTGTTATTATTAGCTAAATAACTAGCATATATACGTTTTAGAAGTCAAATGAATAATACATATAAGTTATTTAATAAAAATTTAGATGGTTGGTTGGGTTTTTTCCTGCAGGCAAGTGTGAAGGAGTAAGATTCAGGATGGGAGCGGTTCCAGGCGTGGAGAAAGACATACAGCAATTGACAGGACTTTATTATATGGACTTTACCGTTATTATGTGGTTTCAGATATGTGTATCGCATTGTACCCACACTGCACAGTGCACAGCCTGGGCATGCCCGCGTCTGCCACGAGTTTTGCCTGCTCCCTGCTTCCCCGCTCCCCTCTTTGATTGGCTGAAGAAGCTGCAGAGAGGAGACAGTTACCATTCGCCCTTTCCTTCCCCGGTTCCTCCCACATTCCTCCCCCTCTGCCTGTGTCCCTACCCCTATTTGTTCCCCCGTTTGTCTGTCTCATGCTCCACCCGATATTCTAGCCCTTTCCCCGCCTGAACCCGTAAAACCCCGGGCACACCTCAATGAAGTATTCCATTTGCACCTCTACCTTGTCTCTGGACCTGTCCGTGCTGTGTCACGGCCCCATCCCCCTTCGGACCGTGGCAGGCAGGTGCTTATCTACATCTGTGGGAATTAGCGCAGTTCCCACAGCCCACCTCATTGCCTAAAACTGCACAATATTGTTTTTCTAGGGTCTTGTTTTCTTAGGTTTTCTATCTTGTCTTTTTTGGGCCATCATGCAATGTTTGTTCACAACATATTGTTTGTATTCCAAACTAAAAATTTACAGTCTGGGCTGCTAATTAGATTTTCATATCCAGGAGGTAAGCTTTGAACATTATAAAGTAAAGGTGACATTAGAAAAGAAAAAATTTAAAGAAAACATGCAACAAAAGATTCAATATAGTAAATCTTCTATGAAATAACCATAAAAGTTTCTAACTCAGCAGACTGACTTTTTGCATAATGTCAACCTTGTAAAAAAAGGTTGCAACTTAATCCTTCTTTGCACATATTCTGATTTATAGTCTATTAATTTTCAAAAAAAAATAAAGGAAAAATTGTACATTTTTTTTTCTTCTGTGGCATTGTTGAACCCTGGATGGGAAGGTGAGATGAGGCCTATTCTACTTTCAACAGAGTGGCTAATTAACCTTCAGCTGCAGCTGTCCTAAGTTAAATTTCCACGTTCACTGGTTACCACAAAGAGTCAACTACTTCTTTGCTTCCTTCTTTTCTTCTGTCATGTGTAAGGAACAAGGCCAGAGGGATAGGATTCAGTTTGCCTAAACGTGGGCATTTACTAACATTTGAGATGGTCTGTTATCAACACATCTGCACAGGATTACCCATAACTCTAAGACCATGGACTACATTCATGTCAGTGAAAGCTGAATTCAGGAGTTTTTTTCAGCATGAAAGTCAAACTCAGGTCTGACAGAATCCTGTGGGCTGATGAATACAAATGCATGTATTCTATTGTTAATTAGCAGAATGACTGTCTAAAAGTGACTAAAAAATAATTTTCTTGTGATTCATTAATGAAAGTGGATCGTTAAATAAATTATCTTTTTTTGCTAAGTTACTTTTGAGACAAGAACTCTGCTTCAATCATGCATACCATAAATAGGCACAGAACTTGTACCTTACACTGCATCACGGAACAAAAATATTGAGTTATTTCATTTGTTAAGGGACAAAGCCAACATATTTTCAGATATCCTGCATAATAACCTCACATAAATACTGAAATGAAGAAGCATAATCCTGTTTTTTTATTCAGGCCTAGTTCTCTTCTAATTTTAGTATCCAGGTTTAGATCTGAAATGAGTGTATGAAAAATACTCTTATTATCCAATAAGACGAAAGCAAAATAGACAAAATACTGGTACAGCCTATGATTTGACTCTAAATTAGGAATTTCATTTAGCCAAGATCTCTGCTGGGGATGCTGAGAACAAACTCTCCAAAGATTATGCCCCTTATTCCTTCCTACTTCTTGTCTTTCACAGTCCTCTAAGGAAATTTGGCCCCAGAATCAGAGAGATTTGGGCATCAAACAAGTTTTGTCTATTTGCTGTCTCAACTTAGAGGTTTGAGTTATGTTGTGAAAATAAGCCTTAATCTTCCACACTGAACAATAAAAACTCTTTTTTAAGTCCTCAAAGTCACTAAAATCATGGGGCTGCAAGAAGGAAAATAAAAGATTCTTCTGAATTTAAAGATCTGGACATTAATTTGGGTGTAGTGATTTACCAACTAAGCATCTACCAAGAAGAGAGAACCTGGGTAACCTTGGAGTCTCAAATTTCCTGAAATATCAGCACATGATAATGTCACTTTCTCATAACAGAAAACGGAAAAGCTGCACCACTAAGTTAGGCAGTGGTTTCAACTGGAATTTTTTTTGTGAACAATGTCTTCATTGTGCAGACAGAAATCTATCAATAAAAATTAGAAACAGGACATAAAGACAAAACAAAGGGAAAGAAAAAACCATTTAAAATGTTTAAACTAGAGGTTATTTTCTTTGTCAATTATATCCAACTTAGTATGGTTTTCATTATCTAGGCAATAAAAGGGAATAGTTGTCCTGAATTGGAATAATCAGAATCCATGATGTCCAGGACTGTGACTATTTTATGATAACCACATATCCTAAAATAACCTTTTTTGCCATTGCAATGAAATAACGACACTTTATCGTATAAGCCAAGTATGTATTTTCCTTGTTTGTAAAATTTAAACTGGCAGTTCAGAATGTTTAACAGCAGTTCCAGCTGAGGTTTGAGGTTCATGTGGATTTAACTGCCCACTTACTATGGCAATGAAGCAACCAATCCAAACTATGCCTTGATCTAAGTAGTTTTTTTAGTCTACTGTAATGAACCCCACACTGAAATTTGTATGCAGGTCTGCAAACTCAAAATGATATTTGTTCATTACTCTTTTTGATAAGTATATGTATTTATATATACATGCCTAGATACATTTGCTTAACAGGTCACCAAGCACGGAAGAATGATGGACTCATTCCTTCCTTTCTGTTAAGGTTTCTAAATACTTCACATCCAAAAAATAATAGTAGCATAAAATTACACTGGAAAAATTCAGATGTTGCTCTATAAACCTCTTAAGCTCCCCAGCCATACAAATGAAAACTGAATCTCAACTCCAAAAACTAAAATAACTTGTCTGCTTCAAGACCAAACATTTCACAAAGCTGTTTTTTTACTAAATCAATGTAATTAAAAAGCTCAGCTTTTGAGCTCTAAAAAATGTTACTCTCTGTAATTGTGGTAGGTTATGGGTTAACAGTTCTAAATTATTAGTTATGAAAAATCCTTTCTAATGGTACACAAAAGTCATCATTTTTAGGGGAAAAAATAAATGTAATTTTAAGGAGACCGAGTAGCAAGAAATATGAGATCCAAAAGTTAGAGATATTGAGAAAACATAAATAATTCAAGGTTTAAAATGTTGATTCACTATTTTTCTGGGAGAAAGAGGTTTCACCAATTTCTTAGCAACCTATCCCTTAATCTCCACCATTTTCTAAAAGATTATGATTTATCCCCAAAAAACAAGTTTCCAAGAGTCATGGCAAAGAAACATAAGAATGATTATTTTTTTCTTTTGGTTCCTAATCTGAGATTTGCCTAATTTGACTAATTTTTCTGATCTGTCCTTGGAAGTGGAAAGATTTGATACATTCACCTTTTCAAATTTTCAGTTAGGGCTTGGTATACTTTAAATACAAAAGTAGACTTAAAAAAAATATGCAACTTACCAGTAAATGAAGCAGAATTTTAAACTAGACAATAGAAATCTGAATTTGAACATTATTAAATTTGCTTGATCAGGTAATTTTCAAGACCACTAATGGATCTTTCCAGAGAGACTGAGAAGATCAGAAACATTTTAAAAAATAGCATTAATTAGGGTCAAGTCTCCTTGTTAAAGGCTGGTTATTTGAGTAACCTTTAATTATTTCTGAAGTTGAATGTTGTTATTTTTCATTTGTATATATGCATTAATTCAATTGGTGAGCACTTGGAAACTCAGCCAAGGGATGCAAAAGCCAAACATAATGAAAAATTTATGATGGATTTTCATAATTTATGAATATTTGTTTATTAGGAAAACTTTGATACATAAACAGCAAAATAAAAAAACTTGCAGAAATTTGTTTAACATCAACTATCATGCTAGTAGGGTAAAAAATTCTTTGTTTTCTTCCCACATTATTGCTAAAAAATCCACTGGTACTTAAGAGTTAGCAATGGAATTGTGCATTCCTTCTATAATACTTTAAATTGCTGTCAAGGCCATGGAGAACCATAGGTAAATGCACTTAATTAATATTTCAGGCAACAAGATGTACAATATGCACAGAAATCCTTTATTTGGTAATCAATGTGGAAAGAACAGATTGTTGAAAACTGCTGTTTTGAAAGATTCTTTTTATATTTGGTATAACAGAAACTCTGTTTGAAAATCAAGGCACATTTATTCTATCTATCAAACATTTTGTCCCAGTAATTGACAACATGGACATATCATCAATCCAGTATTTCATTAGTGCTTGTATGTAGTCTATACCAGCTCATTTAGACATCCTCACGTTTCTGTGTATACCCTATACTTCTGACATCTGGGATGATGGATATTTTTGTAAACAACGTAATTAGTGGTTATAACTTGAAGAACCTCCCATTTTCTGCAAAGGAGTGCAGACCTCTGCTAAATACTAGGAATGCACATGAAGTTCCTTGGAAATCAGCTTGCAAATAAATTAAACTGGAAAAAAAAAAGCGCCTTTCTGTTCTGTTTCTGAGAGTAGCCAACTAAGGAAACACAAGAGTTCAAAGAGTGTTATGTTAGTGTTCACCAGAAGTGTAATGGGGAAAGAATCTGAAGGAAGTGCAACAGGAAGGAATTTGAGCAAGCTTGCAGCAATAGCACCTAAAACCACAATAATCACGGAGAAAGTCCACTGGGCCTATTTACTTATTATGTGTGAACAGCGTTACCACAAAAAAAGAAATTTGCATTGAAAGACATGCCCAGATTTTCTCTTCGATTCAACAGTATTACATAGTTATGAATGAAAACTTTCTGCAAAATACAGTGAAGGATGATACTTTAAGCTTTTTTCCTTGTAATAATACAGGCACCATGTGACATACTCATTACCACAAAGATGCCACAGATATCTTGTAGTCAATTGTGAGAGAAAACTGAAATAATCCCAGTTGCTGTTATGTGGCTGTTGTTGGCAAATATGAACTGTTGCTAGTAAGACATAGAGTCATTATTTTACACATGAAAACAAATGCACTGGAGGAAGCAGGTAAAATATACGATTGTGGATTTGCTTTCTATCACAGATCAGCTCATAATTTGTTACAGAAATAAAAAATTTTCAGTCAGAGGTAGTCAATATTATTGCTGTATTCTGAGATTTTTCTTTTTGTGTTTTCTTTACTCTCTTTATTCTTTCTTTTTTCCTTTTATTCAGCAAGAGACAATTCCAGAAGGAGCCTGTGAAAAGCTCATAATGGCAGATAATATTTGAAAAGAATTGTCTTCTCTGTTTGAAAGATCAGATTGTCCATCTTAAGGTAAAATAACTGGAGATTCATAAAAAGTTGTGCAGATAGAAAATGGACTGTAGAAGCTGAGAACATTAATTACTATGGAAACAAACTCATAACTATGAAATAGTTCACATGGGGTATACTATACTTCTTTAATATCAGTGATATTCTCATGCAAATTGATTTTTATTCAATTGAGTTCTGTTGAGCCAAATATTTTTGGTTACATTTTTATTTCTACAGTAGGGAAAAAGAAACATAAGCTATTAAATATGTTGTATAGCTTGAGGAATAATCCTGTTTATGAAGCTTCAAGTATGTTAATTATCATATGTGTTTGAACACAGTTTTTGTCTGCAATTTCTTGAAACTCTTCTCCAATTCTCCTTTATTCATTAAAAAAAGTAGTGCTAATTTAAAAGGAAACTGTTGGTGATAGGCTTTCTTATAAGTTACTGTATCCTCTGCAATAAAATGTACTGTAAGCCTGCTCCAACTTAAGAGAATAATTCAGTAGCCTTTTGTAATGGTTTGGACTGTGTCTAAGAGCTTTTTTCAATGAGCTTTTCAATAATAAAATAAGCTGCTTTATGTTGGCTTGTAGCAGTATTTCACTAAGTGTATGTCATGGAAAGTGAACTTACAGCAATGTATTGAAGCAGGAAAAGGGTGAATTTTACAGGGTTTGCTTTATTAGTAACAATTTTCATCTAGGTTCACTAGCCACATGGGGATCCATCTGCTGAAATTAGTCTTAAAGGATAAAGCTACAGCCCAGCCTGTCTAGCTCTATTAAGGTAACAGACTACAAAAAGGGCTGGAGCAAGAAATTTCCACTTCAGGGCTTGTGAACAGTAAAAGAATGTGTCTGCTGTTGACAGTATCAATCCTTCATCTCTTGACATGTCATATAAAGTCTGTACAGCAAAATTAATGTGTCACTGTAGCACAGCACTGCTGGTTTAGCACAGTGAAGTTCTGTGGTGTGTTTCCGTGTGTATTGGTATTCAGGAAACTAATTTCTCCAGGATACCTGGCTCCGTACTCTGCTTGCAGGTGCATAGTGACACCTTGCTGATTCTTCTTCAATTTAGTTGGTGTTCCTGCTAGCTAGAGAAAGCTGGTACAGATGTCCTGCTTGCACCTTCCTATTGCTAGCAAGGAAGTCCCCTTGAAGATTTGGCCAAGGCCTTTGGGGCTTTGCACAGAGATACATTTAATCCTAGTCACATTTTTTTCTGAGGCCTCAGAAGAAGGAAAGCCTTAAATTTGTGCCTTAGATGATCAAGGATATATAATTTAAAAACCATTAAGATTTTAAATGCCAATGAATCATATTATTTCCACAGTGTTCTGGTTTTGTTTCATAACTGAGAGAAGGGGTCTCACTGCTTCACTCTCATAAATAATAGTAAGCATTTGTACAGTATACCCTGTAAATATAGCTCCTTAAAATTCTGTAAGTCTTTATGTAGTGTCGCCACATTTATTATGGACTTAAAAATGACCTTAATTATACAGGAAATACCGGTGAGATTGCTTGCAGATCCCCTAGTGTGGCAGCAGTATTCTCTGCAGAGCTCCAGTACTATACAAAGGAAAGAGAAATTTTGCTAAAATAAGCGAAAATAAAACCAATAATTGAACAAACAAACAAAAGGAGAGAAAACACCAGCTAAATAAAGGCCTATGAACATAAAATGTATTTTAAGGTCTGCATATCCTAGCAGAGATAGAAAATTCAAACAGGAAGTGTGAGCCAAATTCATCAGCAGTGAAGCTGTGATGAATTCTTCACAGGCTTTACAACCACATCATGCTGTAAAGAGCCCTCAAGTAAGAAAAATTGAATATATATATATATGGAGGAACTCATCCACCCTCACATGAATTCATCCTTAATAATCCACTGAAACTCATAAAACATAAACCACATCAATCCTCCTCAGTACAAAACTAGTTATTAAACACAAACCCCAATATACCATAAAGCTCAAAAGAAAATGGGAAAATGACACTAGCAATGTACTGTGAATGTGAATGTTATAACATATGGAGGACAATACAAAACAGCAAGACATGCAGATCTAAAATTAACACACTTCAAGCTCCTGTGGAGATTGTACTGGACTTCAGAAAAGGGATACTAATTTTGTTTAAGAGACTGTTATGAATCTTGGGGACATTAAAAAATAAGCAATGTGTTCCTGCAGTGCGCTTAAAAGTCCAGATTTTGGTGACACTGCAGTTTAAATTCAGTTGAAAATGTCTGCTTTCTCTTTGTTGTTTTTGCTGCTTTGGAAGAAGCTTTCTATCCTATATCGAGTAGACAACTCCTTGGGGACATATTCCGTGGAACAAGAGAACTATTCCTGTAATAGTCTGCTCCTCTACATCAACTTAATTTACTATGAAAACAATAAGATTAATATGTTTGTTTATAGAGGTTTTCAATCCTTTTCGGTTGGCAGATGCTGCTGCTCCCTTGCAGTGGTAAATGGAAAGAGCACTTTGTACCATAGCATCATAGCATCTGATTTATAACATATATAACATTACAGCTCACAATCATTTCAAAACTTAAATGGCTACTCAAAAAAAAAAAAAAAAAGGAGAAAGAAAAGATACAGGAGAAGAGAGTCCATCCTGACTGATACTTGTCCAGGGAATCTGCAACTTCATTTGAAATTTTGAATGGCCTTTTGTCACAGTGGCAGCAAGGCCCATTCTAACCAACAGGAAGCTCAGACAGTTTGTGCACTGTTTCTGAAGTCTGAACTGAACTGTCCAGAGGTGTTCTTTGGCTGTTCTCACGTTGGCCTACTGCCTTCCCTAAATTGTGTGACCAGTTTCATAGAAGTGTACTTAACTTTCAAGGTTGTGTGGGGTGTTCCTTGTGAGTTTTACAAAAATGACAACTCCTAACAAATTGTTAGGAATTTAATTAAGCAGCAACTTTCATAGGTATTATAGTTGCTGCAAATAACGATTTATGTACTGGAGTTCAGCTATGTAGCTGTTAGACTGTGCACACTTTTCTTAACCTTATAATGAAGGTCAGCAGAGTAACTAAACCACGTGATACATTTTATCTGCAGTTGGTTTGTCGTCCTGCTATGCTGCTGTTTCCCTCACTATTTTTCTGAGCTACATGAGTGAACTGTTTGGAGTAACACCCAAACACCTCAAACACTAGGTGGCCAAAGGAGCTAACCAGAGAGGAACATTTTATTCTTCCATGTTTGCAGACAGGCAAACAGCAAGAGCACAAGGCCTTAGCACATCTCCTTATTTGCAACAGGACTTGTTCACAGGTGTTGAAACAAGTACAGTTTCCTTCTTGCTGCACACTTCTGTGCTGCAGACTGGACTTCACTGGAGTGCTCCCATGCTGTTTCCTCTCACTGGTACTTAGTTTAGCTTCTAACTAATCCCTCATGTTGACGAGCAGACGCTTTTCACCTTTCTCACTGAAAATTGTACCTTCAGTGCATTTTTGCTAAGGTCAATCAGTACATCACTTTTAGGCAATTATCAGTTCAGAAATTATTTTTCTGATACTTAAACAAATTATGCATATCAGTTTTACAGACCCATTAGTTTGTATTGGATACAATTTACTGATATATGGAAAGAAACATTTTTTGGAAGTCTTTTTCTCTCAAAAAATGCTATTGGTTGGCCTGGTATTTTGAGAGTTATAAATAAGGGTTAAAGTCAGTGTTATTTTAATCCACTCACTTGTTTAAAACATTCATATCATCATTTTCAACATTATTTTTGTAGGACAAGCTGATTACAATCTCAAAGTAACTGAGCATCCCTTAAAAAGATCACAGTGCTTTCATTAAATTCACTTGGATGGAATTTAAGGATATCTCCCTGAACCGACTACATAGTGGTTGATTTTAAGAGTGGCACTTCATTTTCTTATTTTTAGAAATGCGCCAAGACAAAAAGAAATGTTTATTTCAGGCAAAACTGATTATTTCCTTCAGTTAAAACTTCTCAACAAATTAATTTTTTTAATCTAAAAGTATTTTATTTTTTGTGCCAACCAAATAATCAGTGATTCAAGTAGAATCTTTTTAATTTAGCTGAAATGGACTGAATAGCACCGACTAACCAAAAGTATAAATGACATATTTTTAGTCTTCTAAATTTTTGCTAATGTACTGGCATTCATTTTTTTAAGTAAAAGTCAGCTTCTTTGATTCCCCAGTGTTAATATTCTCCTATACTTTTTGTCACATTTTCTTCTAGTATTACTAAGTGAAATAATACATGAGGAAAACCTAACTGCTGTATTCACTGTTATATCTGAAACTTTCTGGTACATCTATTGTTGTAGTGAGGGTCTCAAATTAATCCACAACAATGGATTAATAAAATCATAATGTCTGTTACTAAGTCAGTGTAGCTAAGATAGTCTATCAAGATGCAAATTGGAAAACTTAAAATGAAAAGGATGGAACATCCAAAACCAATGAAAGTACACGAAGAAAAAATATCCCCCATTTCCAAATCTGTAGACATTGGACCAGTAACAGGAAAGGATGAGGAACATGGTTCTTTTGCTAACTACATGTGATAGTCTCACTGCTTCACCTTTAAATTCCCATTTAGCAACCAGAACTCTCTCATAATGAGCTGGCACGGCTTGGTAATCATTTGATACTAGTACAGTGTGGTTGTTTCTGAGTTGCAACACCTCTCTGAGCTGCTCCTGAGGAGGAATGATTAAAGGCCACTGCTTTCTCAGACAGCTGCTTACATTCATTTAGAATAACCCAATTTTCTGCAAAACCGAAATTTACTGGTCTTTACACAGCTTCATATTCCTATCAGTTAGCATATGCTTTATTCAATGATCAAAATAAGGCTCAATGTAGGGCCTCCTTATGAGTCAAGATATTTTCATCTTGCTTTCCTGTCAATAACAATACAGTCTAGGAGAGTCCAGCCCCAGAGAGGAGCTTGAAATCCAAGTAAATTTTCAGGTTTCTTTCAGAGAAGTTAAAAATCAGCTTCAGATTTCATATGATGATTTGCGGTGACAGGGATTGTTACTTTAGTGAATCAAGTTTATCATTAGGGAGACAAAGTCATCCATGTGCAGGAAAAGGACTTTAATATGTAGTGGAGTGCTGTAACAATAGTAACCAAGGACTTCTCATTTTGTACAGAATCATTTGCATTTGGTAACAAAGAAGGACAAATAATGAAGTCCTAAATCCTTCGACAAAGACATTCATTTTCCTTGTTTAAAGATAAAAGGTCTGATTCCTCATTCACAAGCTCATCCTTGAACCCAAAATCATGGAATGGAAGAAGCCCTGCAGACAGACTAAACATGTATGTTCTATTGATTACCTATTTTTTTCACCTCACGTTCTTGTGAAGAACATGCATATTCTCTTTTTTTTTTCACTAGAGCGCCTTCATCAACACTTAGAGACTGCTTCTGACAAGCTGTACTTTGTTACAAGATGAAATACTGAGAGTAGAAAGACAGCATCAAGGGTTCATTTCCCTTTTTGTACTATTCTTTGCAAGAATAGAACACAAGAGCAGTCTTGAAGTACTGCCAAGACAAGGGAGGATTGGAAACTGAGACCATTGCAGCTGCAGTTTGAGGAGCCCTGGAACCACTCCTAACTTACACTAGTTAATAGGGAAATGGGTAGTCCACCTGGTATCTTGTGAAAAGGGGACACAAGATCCTTCACCCATCTTTCCTCACTTGCCACAAACCTCTTCTCATCTCTATACTGACCTTTGGGTTCTGGTTGCATGTGCAAGTTTCCTTTCCTGCATGTGGGAATGGAAAGTTCTTTTACAACAGGTGAAACTAATATAGTCACGCCCTTGTGTGATTTCGGCCATTCAACAAAGACTGGCAGCTGCAGCAGGAGGCAAACACAGGAGTGCAATTCTGGAGATGTTTTTTTAGGGATGTTCTTTAGCAAGTGTCTGGGGCATATTGCACTTTGACCAAAGAACTAGCTAAGATCTGGAAGTGGCACTACATACAATGCATTGTTGGAATTAGATCCTTAGTATTCCCTTCGTGACCAAGCAATTTCTAAGTTACACAAATTCAAAAACAAACACTTGTCAAAGTAGTCTACTGGTAATCTCAGCCTTTATACCTCCACAGAGCACTTTAAGCCCTTCTGACACTCCAAATATTATTTAGGATGATTTGTAAGTTTATACCATTTGAAAAATCTGAGATGGTTTAGGGAATTATGGCACCAGAGGACTTAATGTGCCTTAAAATCATACACTACTCTGAGGATTTCAGGCAATTTAAGCACTTATACCATCATAGAACAGTTTAAGTCCTTAGACTATCTTGGATGTTTAAGGTGGTGTACAAGTTCATACTACATCATCTAGGATGATTGGAACAGCAAATCCTTTGTCAGACAACTGTCTGAAAACAATTTGCAAATTACTTGAATTTTTGTTAAGTGAAACATTACCTGATAACTAGATACAACTTCACGCAAATTATAAAAATGCTTTTACATTATTGTTATTGCCGAGTTAGTTCAAGCCAACGTTAGCACATTACCACTGCTGATCAGCACTGTTCTCTAAAAATACAACACAGGCTTTAATTTCTAAACACAGCAAGATTTCTGAAATCAGGGACGAGCTGGTAGTGAACTTTTTTAATTGAGGCTGACATAAAGTTTCCAGCATTAGTTATAAAAATCATCAAATAAAACCTGCTCTCGCTACCTTTGTATACATTAAAATAATACAGTCTATTATACGTACATCTTCTAAAATATGTCCACCTCTGGTTGGAATGAAAATATTGAATTTCAGGCACACAAAAATAGATTATATTTTTTATGAAAACAATATGTGCTTCAGAAATCGCTTATGTCTAGTGTTCTAAGAAGAGTCATCATGATGTGCTGTCACATACCAGTCTGTCTTCATCACTGCTGCCATCAAAGTAATGAACTGCCATGCAAAAAAGGTTAATAACATAGGCTAATATTATTTTCAGATGGTGCAGATGCAAAAATTTCTATAATTAATACTTCTGTCCTTGTGTGACTTCCCTATATTCACAGAATCACAGAATAATCTGAGTTGGAAGGGGCCCACAAAGACCACCATGTCCAAGCCTTAGGCCTGCACAGGACCATTTTCTTCTGCATCAGATGTGTAGGGAACTGTGAAAAATTTGAACTATTTTCTACTCAGGTCCTACTAGGCAACCACAAAGAGCATAAAATCTCAACACTATTTGCCTGCCTTATTGGCCACATCATAATGGGATACAAAAAATGGGCAATGGAGAGACCATGTCTTTCTCTCATCTGTGTTAGTGACACTATGTGGTAGTAATGGCAAATTATAAAATAGTACAGCAAGTTTGCAGAGTTTCAGCAGTCAACTGAAATCAACCAAGGATACTGGGGGATTAGTTGGCTAGAATGTGCAAACACAGAGTATTTCAGTCCCTCATCTTACTTATCTGCTTCCCAACTTCTTGAAGTAGGCATTTTCTTTCACCTTTGTATGCACAATTTGTTTTGTTTGCTAGCAACCAAACAAAAGTATGAGTAATATGCTGATACTTGTTCAGGCACTAGTCTTTCTTTGAAGACTAGTGCCTAAAAAAAATTCCCTTAAATCTAGAATGCAAAATACTAAGCCACACTGGAAAAATTAGCCTCACTGGACCTCCCATCACAAAAAGGAATCTGATATCTTCTCACCATCTCCTTCCAAATGTCAGATGCTTATGACAGTTTTTCTGCAAACACATATTAAGCAATATTGTCTTATTATGTTTTATTTTTTATTTATGCTAATGAAGCAAAACCACTCTAGCAAAGAACAGAATATTTACTATTCTCATGGTTAGAAAACATCTGTGGAAAGTTTTGAAAAAGCTTTCAAGTCTTACTGGAAAAAATGCATTCATACACACAGAGAAAGACCTGACCAGATTGAAAATTCTGTCCCTACTAAAATGATGTGGAATGTATTCTGAGTAGACTTAATTGGTATTGATATGGGAGAGGAGTATCAGTGTACTACTCCACAATTAGTTGTGCAGATTTGTTCAGTCTCCTTCACAAGTGCAGCTCAGTGAATAGCTTCAGGAAGTTAAACTTTAAAAGCCATTCAGGTAGAATTCAGGCATTATTCTTTAATTATTTTAAAGACTGAAGTCTACAGTGTGAGAAAAAAAAAAAGCAATGCTAAGCTAATCAGACTCTTATTCTAGTCTCACAGAAAGACATCATTTGTAAGTTTCCCAAAAAGGTTGGCATAGCTGTCATGGGTTCATGATTCCCACCACGCATTTCTTTTTCTCTTCATTAATCTGTCACTAATTCAATCTGTGAAGGCTGTGTCATAATCATATCTTACATTTCTCCCTGTTAGTGTGGAACAGATTACAACATTTTTCATTTCAGAAAGATTCCACTACTATTTCTCTTGCTGATAACAAGCTCATAAGGTATTCTCAGTCCTTCTAGCCCCCACCCCTAACTTAAAGATACTTCTTGAAAATATAGAAAAAAATATACAGTAAATAATAAGGACACTACATTATCCTTCATCATATCTATTAGATTTTTTTCATGACACTGTTTCTTTCACAGTTGTACTTCAACCTGTTTTCTAAAAAATAAAAAGAAAAAAAGACTATTCATAATGAAAATTAAAACTTGAAAAGATATATGATCTAAGCTAACAAAAATAGAGATCTTTAGCTTAGTACAGAACTAATATTGTTAAGGCTACAATGAAGCCACTTCTGAGACACGATTGCTAAAAAGATTAATAATATCATATGGTTTAACACATGGAAATCTTTTCATGTTCAATGGCAGTTGTGAAAATTGTTACCATCTGATGACTGCTTCCCATTTGAAATAAAATGGGTTTGGTGGTCTCACTTCTCAATTTCAGGAGGCCTTGATCCACTTCATAAAACACAACAGCATTTGACACTGAATGACAAAAGAGCCCATCTTAGCTATTTAAACAGTCCAATTACTTTCTCACTACTAAAAATACCAGATTCAAGCGTATGTTGTTCATTGGCAGGTTGCAGAATCACCAACTATACTCAGGCTTTTGCTAGTGTAAAGACCTTTATTCTCCGGGACCACCACTCTAACACTGAAATATTACCTAAAATGTGATAGTGAATTTATCAAAGAGTAATAATGTTTGCGTCGTCTATTAAGTAATGATGCTAACATTTTAAATATATCTTTACACACTCAGTAAGGCTTGATTCCATTCAGATATTTCTGATTTGTAATCCTCAAATTCATTTTGCAATTACAAGGAGTGATTGTCCTGTCCCGACATATTGTCTTGAGTACCAGAATGCTTGGACTGTAATTAATGGCAGAATGTACCTCAATCTACAGTTCATTTCCTGATTTATTTGTTTACCTAGAACTGTGCTGAAGAATTCTGGGATGTCTGTGTTATGTTTACATTGCTTCAGTGAAATTGGAAGAGATCAGTATGTTGAAGCAACTGCTGCTTGGCCTCCACAACTACATTACTTACAGTCAGGGCCTTTTCTTCAGACGTGTTTATTCTGGTCTCCCAGTATAGTGAGTTACTATGTAAGTGTAGCAATGGTGTCCAAAAAAACAGTCAAACCTTCAAATTCCAGTGAAAAATTGGAACACATCTGGTACACACCTGGAATGAGGTTTGCGGTTTTGGGGGTTTCTTTAAGAAAATTACTTCGCTCACACCAAAATTCTGTGAATTGAACCAAACCTCAGTAACTGGAAATGATTGAGAGATTTGCTTCAAAATGCACTACTGCTCCAAATAAAGTGCTAACTCTGAGGGAACTAATATTTATTCCTTTCATGTTCCCAAAGCGGATACCAATAGATCTAAATGATGCAATAAATGGATTCAGAAAACCAACAGAACCAAAAGTAAAATAGCTTAATGAATTCTAAAGCTGTAGCAAAAAAAAAAAAAAAAAAAGAAGAAAGGTTTTTAACTTCTGCTTTAATCCATCAGCTATCACAGGAGAAATTCCATATATAACAGGAGAAATTCCATATATAACAAGAGAAATTCCATACATCTGTTCACTGTTAGCTTTTGTAGCTGCTTTCTCCCCAAACACTTCCTCACAGAGTATACAACCAACCATCAATGTTATACTTTCCTTTTGGACAGGACTTAGATGTTCTGAAGAGCTGTGTTTTTCCTGTTACTCTAAAATCTCTCACTGTAACAGTGCCTCCAGGGTAAAAGTCTCCTTTCTGGTGTGGCTTTTGTTTTCAGTTTGCAAATCTACAGAGGAAGCTGTACCTTCAGCTTAGTTTAAAAAAATCATACACAAGCAATGCTTGCCTTTTTTGACATTGCAGCCAGGTGAAGGTACACTTCTGAAAATGAAACCCTAGAGCTGTAATACACTGTTAGTAGGTCATGCTGTCCAGAATGGCTTTCGTCTGAAAGATGATTAAGCAAACATGAAATAGTGTTATTTAAGATATTTGAACTTGATATGACTCTACCTTGTTAAAGCTACTATGATACCATGAAAATTATTTTTTATCCTGATTTAGTCTTTGTATTTCTTTATTTTAATTTCAAAAAAAAATTCTAGTCTTCCACAGCAGAATACTAGCAAAGTCCACTATGTCTCATCATCAATAGATATTTTTCAAAAAAACAGTATTTCATTGCTATCACTGCAATTTCATAGTAGCCTGTTTCTGACCTGACAGTTTAGATAGGTAGTTGTGATGGATCATGTTTTGCATTACTGTGACTTACCTATTTATACAAGGGATAAGTGAATACGCATCTCTCATACTTCTTGACACATTTGTAGCTGCTAGTTGATGTTTTATTAAAAATGGAAATATTGATATATAAATTAGAAGCACATAAAAAACCCTCTATGTATCTATCCATATTGCCACATCCACAGCCATAATATTCAAGAAGTCCTCAGCATGAACAACTGAAAAAAAAAACAGGATAAACCAGATTTCTCCATGTAACACATGTTTTAGAGACCATAGATTTGTTAGAGGCCATATCACTGATGTTATCAGTGATAACATCAACAGCAGAAGACAATTCCAGAGCTTCATCTGCTTGCCACGTCTGGACCTCCAACAGGGTAATAGGTTCACCACAGGAAAAAGGAAAACTAAACTTCTATCACTGACAAATCCTGCTTTCTTACCTGACATTATCTCAGAGAGGTACCTGGAGTTAGTTTGCTTCCTTCCTTGCCCTTCCTGTTTTGCAGATGACCAACATGACCTTCTAAAGGACACAAAAAAATCCCCCTCTCCATTCAAGGTTCCTCTTCTATACCAAACACATATCTGTCAATATCAGATATTTACTTTTGTTTACATCTGTCCTTGCCACAAAAACAAAAAAATTTGTTCTTTCTAAAACTTATTCCTCTGTTTTTCTGATCTTCTAATATATTTTTTCTGATTTCCTGTTGTTTTATATACTTTAACTATGTTCCTATTGATGGTTTCTATAGTTTATAGATTACTAATTTGAATTGTGGAAACACAAAGACCATTTTGACTTCCTTTAATTGAACAAATTTCTATATATTTGATTTTTCATTGGATTTAGAGTCACAGAATCATAGAATTGTTATGGTTAAAGAACTTTTTCCTAATACCCAATCTAAACCTCCCCTGGCACAACTTGAGGCCTTTTCCTCTTGTCCTGTCACTGGTTGCCTGTAAGAAGAGCCAAACTCCCACCTGGCTGCAACCTCCTCTCAAGTAGTTGTAGAGAGTAATATGGTCCCCACTGAGTCTCTTTTTCTCCAGTCTAAACACCCCCAGCTGCCTCAGCTGATCCTCATCAGACTTGTGTTCCAGACTCTTCCCTAGCTCTGCTGCCCTTCTCTGGACGTGCTCCGGCATCTCAATGTCCTTCATGTAGCGAGGGGCCCAAAATTAAATACAGAATTCTAGGTGTGACCTCACTGTGAGCACAGTGCCCAGTGCAGGGGAACGATCACTGCTCTGGTCCTGCTCCCACACTATTCCTGATCTAGATCGGTGATATCCACAGCCTTTCTCTCATCCACTAAGCAGGTCACTTTGTAATAGATCAGGTTGGTCAAGCAACCACTGCCTTTCCTAAGCCCATGCTTAGGATGGCCCTGATCCCGTGGTTGTTCTGTACATGTTGCATGATGGCATGATGATCTGCTCCATGACCTTCCTCAGCACCAAGGTCAGACTGACAGGCCTGAAGTTCCCTGGATCATCCTTCCTGCTTGTTCCTACACACTGTAAGCTTCCAGTCACCTGGGACCTCACTGGTGGACCAAGACTGCTGGCAAATGAGTGTTTATTTTTTAAATTTAAAAGGCACTGGCTTTTTCAAATAAAGATGATCACTATAATTTTGATCTCCAAGAAAGATCATCCTCCTGCAAGCACAGGTGTTTTTGTAAGCATCCTGTTCTTTTGAGTTAGCATAGATATTTAAATTGAAATCTTGACATAGAATACACTAGTGTTCTACAGCACTATGGCTCTGTAAACACTGATCTTTGTACTTTTCTTCAAGTATTTATTTTGCCATACTCTTTTATGAAGCATTCCGAAGGCACTATATGCCTTTGCTAATCTGTTGTCTATCTCTCTGTCAATCTTACCATCCAAGGAGATGAGGCTACCTAGGTAATTAAACTGCTGGACTGATTTGAGCACTGATTTGCCAATGGTGATATGGGGATGATGGAAGACTTCCTAGGTACAGGTTGACAGAGAACTTCAGTCTTCTTTAAACTGACTTCCAGCCCAGAGAGCTCAGCAGCATCTGCAAAGCAGGATGTTAAACGCTGCAGAGCTGCTTCTGTGTGGGCAACAAGGGTGGCATCATCAGCATAGAGCAGCTCCTGGACAAGATGGTTTAAGGTCTTAGTATGGGCCTTCAGTAGCCTTAGGTTGAATAGGCTTCCATCAATACGATATTGAATGTAGATACCGTCCTGATCATCAAGGTCTGCCGTGGCCCTTTGGAGCATCGTGCTGAAAAAGACTGTGAATAGGGTTGGTGCAAGAATGCAGCCTTGTTTCACACCACTAGTTATTATAAAAGGCTCAGAAAGTGCATTACCATATCTGACTTGGCCGTGCTGATCCTCATGAAGTGAGATGATCATTTTGAGGAACTTGGGGGGACAACCTAAGCATTCCAAAATCTACCATAGACCTTTTCTGCTCACAGTATCAAAAGCCTTGGTGAGGTCGACAAAGGTTACATAGAGACCTTTGTTCTGTTCCCTACACTTCTCTTGCAGGTGTCTGAGAACAAATACCATGTCTGTGGTGCTCCTGTTGGCTCTGAAACCACATTGGCTTTCAGGTAGAATTCCTTCTGCTATAGCGGGTATTAGTCTATTCAGGAGTATTCTTGCCAGGATTTTGCCAGCAATGGAGAGCAGAGTAATACCACGGTAATTTGAGCAGTCTGATTTAGTACCTTTCTTCTTATACAAGGTGATGATGACTGCATCACGAAGGTCTGAAGGTAGTTCGCCTAGTTTCCAACAGCGCACCACAAGCTCATGAAATTTAGCATGGAGTGCACGGCCCCCATGTTTCCAGACTTCGGGTGGAATTCCATCAACCCCAGCTGCCTTGCCAATTTTCACCTGCTGTATGGCCTTAAGGCTTTCTCCTAAAGTGGAGGCAGTATCCAATTCATGTGTGATGGACTGAATAGTTGAGTCTTGGGCTACACGACTAGTGCTGAAAAGGGTCTGCAAGTGTTCAGACCATCGATTCAGAATGGAGGTTTTGTCTGTCAGAAGCGTTTGACCATCAGCACTGAGTAGAGGACTTCAGACTTAGTATGTAGACCCCTATGCTGTTTTCAGGGCCTCATAGAATCCTCTGTGATCACCCATGTCTGCGCATAATTGTGTTTTTTCAGCTAGACTGATCCACCACTTGTTCTGTATGTCACAGAGTTTCTGTTGGAGCTTGCTGCATGCAAGACGAAAGACTGCTTTTCTTACATGACAGGATGGCAGTGCAAGGTGTGCTTGGTGGGCGGTTCTCTTCTTCCTCAACAATTCCTGGATCTCTTGATTGTTTTCATCAAACCAGTCCTTGTTCTTCTTGAGGGAGAACCCTAAGGTTTCTTCAGAGGACTGCAGGATGCTGTTTTTAATATGGTGCCAAAGCGTTACAGGAGAGGCATCTGTAGAATCTGTGGAATGGTTATCGAGCCTAGTTTGAAGGTTTGCCTGGAATTTGTTTCTCACTGTGGCTGATTGGAGATTGTTAACTTGGAGTCTCCTCCTTGGGATACTGTCCCTTTTAGGTTTGAATTTGAGATTGAGGTTCAGTTTACAGCACACTAGTCGATGGTCTGTTTGGCATTCTCCACTAGGCATCACGTGGGTGTGATGGACATCGTGGACATCTGTCCGTCGCACCAAGACTGGTGCATGCTTAGACCTGGGATACATCCATATTGTCTTCAGACTATTTTTCTGCTGAAAGATAGTATTAGTGATGGTGAGCTGTTGCTCTGCACAGAATTCTAGCAGAAGTCAACCATTATCGTTGCAGTTTCCAACACCATGCTTGCCTAATATTCCTTTCCAGGCTTCAAAGTTCTTTCCTACTCTGGCATTGAAATCACCAAGGATAATGATCTTATCATCTGCAGGAAGCTTCTGGGTAAGGCAGCGCAGGTTGGTGCAAAATTTATCTTTTTCAGCAGGGTCAGCTTGGAGAGTTGGGGCATATATACTAGAGAGGACAACGTGTTGCTTGTTGTGTAGTGGAAGGCGTAGGGAGATAATGCGGCCAGAATGACCTGTCAGCAGATTTTTGAGTTTAGGAACAATAGAGTTTTTGATCATGAAGCCAACTCCTGAGAGATGTTTTTCGGTTCTGGGCTTACCTAACCAAAAGAGTGTGTAACTGGCACCATGTTCTCTGAGGCTGCCTTCCTCATGAAGGCGAACTTCACTGAGAGTAGCAATGTCGATGTTGAGACGAGCCAGTTCATGGGCAATTAGGGCAGAACGACATTCAAGACGTCCGCTATCCACAGAATCAAGCATGGTTCTGATGTTCCAGCATGCTAGAGTTAATTTGGGTGCACCTTTGGAGGCAGGTGTATATGCCTTTGTCTTTTGGTCTTTGTGTAACTGCATTTGTAGAAGATGGCCATTTCGACCCTCGCCTGGCTTTGCAAATGTGGGTAAGGCCTTCAAGTCTGCGCAGTGGATTTTTTAGGTGAGACACAGTATGTGCGGAACTGAACCCACCCTTTAATCCTAAGGTTCATCTGCCAGGGCCGAGCGAGCTTGGACAGTGGCAGTGAGGTCCTCAGGACGTAGGTTTAATTAGAGTGACCTTCTCTTAGATGGATGGCCTTACGGGGCTAAAATGAGCTGCATCTGCCCGAGTTTAGAATTGTCTCTCTCCTTTGTGTGCTCCGAGGCTCCCCCTCTCATCTCCCACGAGGGCACAGTCCACACCAGCAAAGCTCCGCTCTCTCATTCCTTTCCGCACCCGGGCCCAGGGGCAGCCTAGCGCCGCACGGAGGTTCTGGCGGGCAGGGGGGTGCCCCGCGCCCACAGCAGAGGTTCCCAGACATGGAGATAGACATGCATGATAGACAATGCATCTTGCTGTTCCTCTTTACTAGATCACTTGTCCTGTTTCTGGCGAATCACAACTGCAAGATACTCCTTCAAAGTATATTGACTTCTTGCAGCAAACTTGAGTCCACACCAAACAACTTTGGACTGACAGGTGTTTCATAGTGTGAAAGAGGATGAAAATACATGAGGATATTAGATAAAACTCAGCTCTAATTTTTTTCTATGAAACTGAATTAAAATTATGATATAAAGCTATGGAAAGCAAAGGACCTGGGACACAATTGTGTCAACCGTTTTGTTCCTTTTCTGTTATGTGCCATAGTCTGTGGTTATGTACTGTTGTTTGTAATATAACATTCTTAAGGAAATTACGTATGCTATAGATTTTATGTCCTGTACCTAGATGTATTGGCTTGCCTTTTGTCCTTTGTTGTAACTAATACTGCAGATGTATTCTCATTCAGAAAATGTTTGCAAGTAGATCTTGCAAATTGAACTCAAGAATAGGAACAGTAAACTCTTAATTACTTTTCTAGATGAAATATAATAAGAAGGATTTTTTCTCTGTTCTGATAAACTAAAAATTAAAATATCCTTGAAAGCAAAGGGTTGTTGTTATCCCAATATTAAAATAGTTCTTGTTTAATGAGAGGATTCTTTGCTCATTGTCTTACTTTTCCAAATGACATTGTAAAAATCTGTGTTACAATATCAGTCTGACAGACCTCTTTGTCCTGTACAGTATCTGGCACTCCAGATATCAGTAAGAGCCAAAAAACAGTAGGAAAGATTACTTTATTGGTCTAAAGATGAAAAAAATAACAGTGTTTTAAATGAAGTTTAAGTAAATCTTTTTTTCAAAAACTGAAATTTGTTTTATGAAAACAGATGTCAGAAAGAAGTTTTCTTAATTGTTTCCATTTTTATTATTATTTACAAAATTTCATAAAGCAGTCCAATACAAAAAAATTACCGAGAAAACAAGACCATTAACCTAGATTACTTGTATTCTACACAACTGTAGCATTGTTAAACTAGTTCTTTCTATGCTCCAGTGGTCATTTACAGGTAATTAACATTCCTGTGGAAAGTGTGAGTGAAAAAAGCCTTAGGAATTAAAGCTAAATATATAGCATACTGTGTGGGTAGGGACTTGAGTTCATAGAGCAATTCTCTTTACATTGAACTGTAAAGATAAAAGGTACTTGCTGACTATTTGCCATTGTAATTCTACTATCAGAAAGTCTTAGGGAACATACAATGGCTAAATGTCCAAAATGTAATGCATAACAGGCAGCAAATTAATTAGTTATCTAGCTTTTCAATCACAGAGGAAGCCCTGTTCTTCATGCTATCTTTCTTACTTGCTGACTTTGTGTTTGTAGTATCACGTCGGGCCATGTTACTGCATGTACCAGGACAGACACACAATTTGATATGTCATCTTGATATCTCCTTTCTTCAATAAAAAAACAAACTGTTCCTTAAGGGGCAAATCTGAGGAGAGAAATAACTGGGGTAGTCTTGCTGTGAATTTCTAAGCATTAAATCTGTGAAAACTTCAGACTTTCCCAAACAAATCATGCTCTGAGTCAACTGCAATTTGTAGTAGTACATAAATACAATTCACATATGCACACACTGCAGACAAACATAAGAGAGTTTTAAATCTTGACCTGGCAAATTAATTCAGTAACAGTGTCTGATATTTCATTGAATTATATTTACTAATGCTTATAATTACAGTTTTAATAACAAGAAGATAAAAAGCTGCTCTAGCTTATTTGTAGCCCATCTTTTTCCAAACAGTTCCAGCTTTTCAACCCAATCTGTCTCATGCTAAATCAATATTTCATGAGAAAAACAAATTAGTTCAGAAGGGAGAAAGTAGAAAGCACAGCTATAAATGTCCTTTTTTTTGTACTAAAAGTGTTTTGGAGGTTTAGGGGTTTTTTATTTATTTTGGTAAGTTTTCTTAACTAAGGAGTTAAGTATGTAAGTCCACCTATTTTGTTACTTGCACCCTGCTGAAATTTTTATCTCAGATTACCTCAGAAAAACAGAGTAATCATAGAATCATAGAATCCGCCGAGTTGGAAGGGACCTCTGAGATCATCAAGTCCAACCCTTGGTCCACTACCACCGTGGCACTAAGTGCCACATCCAGTCTTACCTTAAAAACCTCCACGGATGGAGAATCCACCACTTCCCTGGGCAGCCCATTCCAATGCCTGATTACCCTCTCTGTAAAGAATTTCTTCCCAATATCTAACCTAAATCTACCCTGGCAGAGCTTAAGACCATGCCCTCTAGTCTTGCTGATAGTTGCCTGGGAGAAGAGACCAACCCCCACCTGGCTATGACCTCCTGTCAGGTAGCTGTAGAGAGTGATGAGGTCTCCCTTGAGCCTCCTCTTCTCCAGGCTGAACAACCCCAGCTCCCTCAGCGTCTCCTCATAGGAACTTGTGCTCCAGTCCCTTCACCAGCCTTGTTGCTCTTCTCTGGACCTGCTGCAGCACCTCAATATCTTTCCTGAACTGAGGGGCCCAGAACTGGACACAGTACTCCAGGTGTGGCCTCACCAGCGCTGAGTACAGGGGAAGAATCACTTCCCTGGTCCTGTTGGCCACACTGTTCCTGATCCAGGCCAGGATGCCATTGGCCTTCTTGGCCACCTGGGCACACTGCTGGCTCATGTTCAGCTTCCTGTCAATCCAAACTCCCAGGTCCCTTTCTGCCTGGCTGCTCTCCAGCCACTCCGCCCCCAGCCTGTAGCGCTGCATGGGGTTGCTGTGGCCGAAGTGGAGCACCCGGCACTTGGTTTTGTTGATCCCATTGGAATCAGCCCAACTCTCCATCCTGCCCAGGTCCCTCTGCAGAGCCCTCCTGCCTTCCAGCTGATCGATACTCTGCCCCACCTTGGTGTCATCTGCAAATTTGCTAATGGTGGACTCAATCCCCTCATCTAAATCATCAATAAAGATATTAAATAGAACTGAGCCCAACGCTGCCCCCCGGGGGACACCGCTAGTGACGGGCCACTATCTGGATGCAGCACCACTTCTCTGGGCCCGGCCCTCCAGCCAGTTCTAAACCAGCACAGAGTGCCCCTGTCTAAGCCGTGGGCTGCCAGCTTTTTCAGGAGAATGCTGTGGGAGAGGGTGTCAAAGGCTTTGCTGAAGTCCAGGTAGACCACGTCCACAGCCTTCCCCTCATCCACCAGGCGGGTCACCTGATTATAAAAGGCAGATTGGTCAGACAGGACCTGCCCCTCCTAAACTCGTGCTGGCTGGGTCTGATCCCTTGTTCGTGATGTCATGACCAACAGATGACTCCAAGTTGGAAATAGTACCAGAGGATGAACACTGGCATGAATAAAACTCTCTTTAACTCTAGTCTCCCTATTAATAAAAACCTGAAAGAAGTAGGTGTATCTATGAGCTCACAAACTCATTGAACTTTTACAAGTACGTGACATTTTGACTGTATTCCCCACCAAAATATTGAACTTCAACAAAAGAATGCAAGGCAATTTTCAAAACAATGTAAGATAAATAATGATCCATTGATTCTCATAGAAATATATGCAGAATCACTATCTATTGCTGGAATATGTGTACGAAGGCATGCTGATTAGAATTAATTCTAGAACAGATTCTCATTTAATTTCTTGGTGTCAGTACTGGTGGAGTATTTTAGGGTAGCCAATTTACTCAAAGGCAGACACTGGCTTACATAAGAAATAGTGTTTGATTGAAATCTTATTTGTTCCCCTTACATATCGACAAGACCAGAAGAAAATTTCATGAACACAGTTTGAGGAGAACCAAAAGCATTCTTAATATACCTCCAGTGATTTGTACAGTCTGTATTTTCCCATAGTCTCACAGTGATCATAGAGGGGAAAAAATCTAGGAATGCACCATCCCTAAATATAGACATTGAAAATATAACGACATTTGGTTCTAGGCTGGATTGTCAGATCAAACTATTCTGCAACTCACACCAAGTCACTTCTTTTTTTTCAGTCTTAATGGACTGAATCTCAAACCACTGATTGCCAACATTTTGCCCCTCAAGATCTGCCTTCTTGAGATAGAGAGCAAGCGGTACAATACAATCATATAAAGGCTTCATTTTGAAAACTTTATTCATGACCTTCTGCTGTTCACTCATGTATATGAAATCAATCTCACACAAAAGTGTTGGGAATAATTTCTTTGTATGTAGGAGTTGAATTTGGAGACATTTATAAGCAACTCATAAAAACCCAATAGCTTCAATATTCTGCTGTGGTTTTTGTTCAGTAAGATTGAATCCTATCTATAAAAAGACGAACAAAAATACCAACATTCAGATCCACCAAGTTAAGCCTAATTACATATTGAAATCAAAGAACAAATGTTCTTTTTTTTTTTTTACCTGCTCTTTCACCCTCCCACCGTATAATTTTTTTTCTCTCTTGAGCATTTTTTTATGCATATGATGCATACAACATGTAAGTTATGTTGAGTAATCTGTAAATTAGTGATTTTGGAAGACATGGATGAAGCTTCTAACAGGAAGCTAAAATGTTATTTTCAGAAATACCTGTTATGATACTCGAGTCCTAAACATCAAATACCATTTAAAGAGTTTTTCATTAACCAAACCACAAAGACCTGGAATGCCATTCTGCAGTAACATGAAGGAAAAACTTTCTGGAAGTATAATAATTATTTCAACAGATCCCAGAAAACAGTAGGGATATGGAGAAGTAGTGAAACAATAAAGCAGCATTCCAGTTTTGTGACAGATTGGTAAAATGACACAAAAAGATGCATTACAGAAAGTGTAGGATCAGTCTGAATTGGGATATGTCTAGTAGCAACAAAATACCATGTTGCACACTGTTTGTCTTACATACTCATGCTGAGTCCACTTCCCTGTCACATCCCACGTCTCCCATTAGCAAAAGAAATTACATTTTAAATAAGAAATACCTGAGATTCACTACTCTTCTTTCTAGGTCAGTAAACAACTCCGTGGGCAGGCTGCAGAGACTATTACCTACTAGTGGAATCTTCCTCTTTCTTCAACATCCAGCCTCTAGAAGCCACACACAAAATATGGTTATAGAAACACCAGATACAATTCATTATAATTTTCTCTACAACCTGGACTAATGGCACAGAAACACAACAAATACTTACTCCCTTGCCTCTGTTGCACAAAGGTCACTGACAGAAAATATTCTAAGCTTGTTTTCCCAGTGCAAGCCAAGACTCACTGAGTTAGTATGGTTGGTATCATCTTCCAAAGACACTGATTTTTTTCTGATGTTTTACAGCTTGATTATTTCTTTGGATGTGCCTATGGCACAGTGACACAGTATCAAATCAGAGCTGACACAGCTAAATCCGAAAAACACATACCTAGAAAAATGCACTGCCAGTGACCAATGCTAGATAGGCTCCTGAAAACTGTTCAGCTTCAATGTGACAGCATTGCATTTAAAAGTACCTCTCCCAGTTCTGGCATGCATTATCAGGTCTGTACTGAGTGTTCAAGCAACTCCGCCAGGACCAGGCCACCTCTTATACTGGAGAAAGCCATACAGTTATTATTAGCTCTGATAAGTAATGAGCAATACCTCTGCATCAAAATCAGTGTTGCTTTTTAAGATAAGGCTCTCTTTAGATGCTGAGATGATGTCAAAGAACAGAAGCAATTTATTCTGTGACTTGCCATCTTTCTGTCACTTCGTTGTTGTTGGTTGTCCTGCATTGAAAGGCTTATAAAAAATAATATAGTTGCATAACCTCAAGTTTTATCCTATTCTAGACTAATAAAAGAGCAATCTTGCTAATATTAACCTCATCAAATTACAAGGTAAGTAATTTTCCTTCTACTCCTGGCATTACAAAAGCCAACCTTTCTGCATTTTCAAAAGGCTGTGTGGCATACTGACACTTTTTATATGCCGCAGAAAGACAGCCAGACCATGACTTCTAGGTTGTCCTTCACATGAAGAGGTGAATGAACAGTTTTGTCTTTGCTCAGCCAATGCAGCAATTTCATTTCTCTGGTAACAGTTATATATGTTCATGTCTCCAGTTCCTTCAGGTGACAGTCCAAGTGCAAATGACATAGGAGAGCACAAATAAACTTCTAATGAGAACATTAGCTCATTTCAAATAGGAATGACTTACCCCACATATCAGTGTAGTACACGTGTCCTTCATTTTGGAGAGAACAGCATCAACATGAATATTTAGCACTGAAAAAACTAATCTAACAGTTTGTCACATATGCATGTCCCTTTCAAGCTTTCACCTTCACCAAGTTTCTGCTAAAGAAGAAAGAATAAACTGTTCTTATCTATTAGTTGTAATTTTGTTTCTAGTAGTCCTTATGGTGAGCTCAATGTTTTTTAAGTATATACAAAACCAAGAGGAAAAAGATTCTCAAGTTTGATTTGATAAGATACAGTGATTTTATTTTCAGGTGTACAATTTAAGAAACTTTAAATGAGCCCTTTATTGCAGACAAACACTGAGCACCAAATTTCTTCTGCCTTCATGATGTGTTAAATTGTGTTCCCAAAAATAGTAAGGCACTCAGAATCACAGATTGGTTTTCAAAATCCATTTCATTTTGTCACCAGACAACTGATATACCAAGAAAAAAAAGTGGTCTTACATAAATGTTGAAAAACAAAACAAATGAGCTGGACAAATAGTAACTATAGCTGTTTCACTAATGCTGAATTTTGATACAGATCTTACATCAGTAGTCATATTCAAATTAATTTACCTACACAAGTGTTGTAGTATGTAATTCCTTAAATAAGTTTAGCTTGGTGTAAGCAAAATCTAAGATAAGCTCTAAAATTCTTAAATTTTATACTGAATTGCAATATTCAAAACCTGGATTGACAACTTTGACATTGAATGTCTCAATTACACTTTTACTTTACATTTTTTCTAACATTATGAATACCTTTGCAATAATAATAATGTTGACTAGCAAATTATCACACAGGCAACTTTTCCATTAGCTTTCCTTTAGAGAAATACATTTCTCAGTTCTATCACTATTTTTAAATTGCTCTCCATGGAACAAAGTCACAAGAATCTGAGCCATACATTTTTAAAAGAACTGTTGCTGATTTTACTACCTAAAAAGGCTGAAGGAGAAAATAAGCCACAGGCAGGGTCATTAGAAAAACAAAATAGCCCAGGACTGCTACTGCTGTTACTACTATGCTAACTAGAAGTCTTCATCTTGAATGTTAAAAAAAAAACATAAATAGTGGCCATTTTAAGCATATGTCTTTTTCTGGAGCAAGTATATGTCTATAAACCTTAATGTAAGCAATGAGTAAAAACAGGTTCTTAATGCAAAGGAGGAATTAAAGAGGAAAAAAAAAACGCCAAAGCCCTGAAAGGCCATCTGAAAGCTTCCTACCTTCCAGCAGCACTTTTCTTTTTTGCCTAGAATTGAAGTGTTTTCCCCTATATCAGACTAGAGCCTCATAAATGGTGTTTTCTCCTTGTCCTATAAAAAAAAAGGAGCTGAATTTATGAAGAAAGTCTTTCCCCTGCAGTTTCACCAGGCTCAGTCTGACTTATGTTGTTCTATATCTTCAGTACTTCATAATCATACTGAAGTTCAGGCAAGTGCAAAAGTCTTACAGAAGTCCTGATTGAAGGAGTAAGAAATTTCTACAGAAGTATATTTTATTGTGACTTTCATTTAGAGTCTAATGTTTTTTATTTGGGATACGTTGGTTCATCTTTTTAACTACTGTAGCTTTAGGCAACACTTGCATGTTTTATAGACAGTGCTAAACATCTGTTTGTACACTCTTCCTTTCACAAAATGATTTCATATTACATTTCTATTAGAATCAGCTCTTCTGCTGAGGACATTATTACCTCTTGGGGTTCTGTTTTGTGAGGGGGTTTTTAATCTTTCTCTTCTTCTCTCTTGCCTGCAGCTAGATATAATAATGGCATACTGGATGCTAAAGTCCTCTCCTCCTTTTTCACACTTACAGACTCAGGAACACAGAGTTGTAACATTGTGCAATAAGTAGTTTTTTGGTAAAATGTGGATTAGACACCAAAAACATAGCAACCTGAAAAATGTACTTTTTCGGACAGTTATGTGCCTCTGGCTCTTAAACCATTAGATACTGAGTGTGTCATACAGATGGCACATTCATTCCCCGAGGAGTGATGTTGCTGTCAGAAACACCGCACCAGATGTTCAACTAAGGAACACCAGCACTCATGGCTGGAATGAAAATTCTGGGAGGCAGAGAGAAGGGAACACACACAGATGTATCAAACTCAATGGTTATTTTTGACAATCCTTCCATAACTATGGTAAACAAATTTAATGAAAATGAGTCTCTGCCATCTAAAATCATAAAAATAAATTTATCAAATGTATGAAAGATAAATGTATGAAAGATAATAAGCAAAGAGGGTTTACCAGTTTGGGGGTTTTTATCTGAGTCAATCAGTCTGATCTTTGCTAAATTAAGCATAGTATAACAGAAGTCTAATGCTACTATCTTTGGGATATTTAACATTCAGATGATTTTCTTAAACTTCCAATAATATGTCTACAAATATAATTTCAGTTCACCACAATAAAATCAAAATTATGCTTTTCCCTATTGTGAACAATCAACTAGTTCTCCATTAGTATAATTTAAAATTCTTGCTAATAAATTTAGTAGCAATCGGTATCTAAAAATTCTCTTACTCACCAATCGAGTAAGTTTGTCATACAACTCTCACAAAAGATTTTGCAAACTTGACAAATCTATCCATTCTCTACCACTACTTGCCTGCATGGATTACTTCAGAGTTTATTTATTTCTGGTAAATCTTTCTTTACATATTTTCTTCCTCCTGACTTTAAATAAACTGAGAATAATATTAGAATACTAACTCACAGACTGCTTCATTTGACACTTTCAAACTGATTAAATGCTGTTCAATACAGAAACAGGACAATACTTTTATTTGCAAATCTTCTATTTTTTCTCCTTTTTTTTCTTACCTTCTAAGTTACAATTGGTGGAAATCTCAGTTGTAAAAGGTGTTTCTTTAGTTATGAAATCAGTTATGAAATCACTGCACTGAAGGGTATTTATGACTTCTCTGGCATGAATCCTTAGTGTGACGATTCGCCTGGGAAATTTTTCTATAATTTGAAAGCCACAGCCTATATCAAATCAAGACCTACTGATCACAACAGCCTTCACTGGAAATGGATGACATAGGCAAAATAAATCACATCATCTAAATGAATTACATAAGGACAGAAAAGTGTGGGAAATAATATGTTAATATTAACACTGTATACAATGTTGAGTTTATTTTATTTCGGGAGCATTATTTCAGTATTTCTATACATTTTGATATAGTATGGGAATAAACTTCACTGCACTGTGGAAATACTAGACCTAACTATCAAGTCTAATTAATAGAACATTTTTGCAATGCAAAAGTGGTTTTCTCCCACCTATAGGACCTGGTTCAAAAGGCAGCTCCCTTATGAGAGTTAGCATTAGTTTGAAATGTAAAATGTGCAAACAGTCACACTTACAGACTAGAACTAGATCACATTCAGCTCTCTTTGTTTGTACAGTACAATGTCTACTGATAGTGCATTGTAGAAAAATTTAATGATTTCTTGAAAACTTGTTATCACTGAAATAATAAATCCTTGTATTTTAAAAACATACCACTGAAACATTATTTTTAATTAATCAACAAGCTGTTCTTATCTGAGCTGGAACTGAGCAGTTTCTGAAATTATTTTTCCATTGTAAAATTCTAAGCTATGCCTCAGTTTCGGTTTAAAAAAAGTCTGAATTCCTGTTTTCCTTTTTTTTTTTTCCTTTGCTTTTTCCCTTTTGCAATTGACTCCAAATTATGGAGCTTGGAGAAGAAGCCAGTTGCCTAGTCAAGATAATAAAGTTTCACTCTAATATTCTGAAAGTAGGCATCAGTAGGCATTTAGAGTATTCTTCTTGAACTTCTAGAGCAGAAATTTAATTCCCAGTATATCATTAATATTTACTTGCTTCCTGTTTATGTTTGGACTGGGAGTCATACAAGTCTACACTTCCTCAAACCTGCACCAGCCACTGGACTGAAACAGTGTGCAAAGAGTTAAAAAAAAAAAAAAAAAAAAGAGATAGATAATTATGGAGCTTTTAAATATCAGAAAGAACTTAAGAGAAGTAAATGTTGGATCCAGCTTTATGAGAACATGTTTTATATTTCTATTTTATATGGGATTTTTCATGTCTAAATCCCCCTAATAAATACCTCTATTCATTCAACATAACAGTTTTATTTCAGGTGCTCTGGAGACTTCCTAATTTATAAACCATAACACTTAAATCAAATATAAATTTATTAGTCAACTTACACATATATATATTTCAGAGACTGCAAAGAATTACATCTGTAGTAGTCTATATCATAGGTAGGAGTTGCCCAACCTGAATTCTAATCAAGCATTTTTTTATACCTTTTCAGTAGTTTTCTACTCCAAAATCTCAGAAGTCACAATTCAGTTATTTTCCTATTTCTTGTAAGAAAAAGTGTCTGAGAAAGAGATCACTTCAAAAGATGGAAGCTGTGGCCTGCATATAGTGAGATATACTTGACATCATGCATTGTGTCCTTCCCTCTTGTCTTTTGTTTTGGTCTTACTGTCAAAAGAGAACTTCAAGGTTCAGAGTTTTTTCAATACTTATCCACTGCTGACTGTCCTTTCTTGAAACAAAATTCAACTAATGTAAGAAAACTGAAAAAAAAGAACAACATTTTTTTCTTCCATTTGCCAAATATTTTGTAAGGGCAAGGGGGACTGCTTTTGATGGGCTGGTTGGCTTCAATTTATAAATAGTTTATTTAATCTGTTTAACAAAAACTAACAAAGCACCGATTTGCCTTTAAAGCCAGAAAGATCGTTTTCTTCTTTCTTTTGGTGCTGTAATTAAATAGAAACAACCACAAAAAACTAACAAAGCACCAATTTGCCTTTAAAGCCAGAAAGATCATTTTCTTCTTTCTTTTGGTGCTGTAATTAAATAGAAACAACCACAAGAAATTCTACAGCTTAACAAAGATGTTGGATATGGATACTAGAGACTCGACAAAATTTGATTCAGAATTGTTTGACATTTAACAACTGTCTCCCTGAAAATAAGACATATCTGCAAGCTACGGCTGAACAGATCTTCCTAATTGAATCTCTTAATTAGCAAAAGTTTTCAGTTCCTATAATCTAGCATAACTAACATTCTACCAGCTAATCAAGATGAGTTTTTTAAACTGGAGTGCAACTGCAGAATCCAAATAGTCTTTCTTTGCACATAGATTTCTGTGCAGATCCTTCATTTCCTCACTTTTCTTTCAATAATAGATTGGATTTGTATGTGCTTTGGGAGCAAGAAATTTAAATTTTAGCATAGATCTTAAATGATCTGTGCAAATAATGATCGCTACTTTATCATAATAGACACTCCAAGTCAACAAGCGTCTCCTTGTTGTAGCATTTGCACTACAGGTGGTAGGCAAGGTTTATTATTTGTGTACTGGCAACATTTCTTCTGGTTTGGAAAGAGTTCTGATCACCTTGATTACTGCATTTTGTTATTAATTTCAAGGACTTTCAGATGATTCAAAAGTGTAATAGATAAAAGGATACTGCAAGAGGAAGGTTGACAGCTGTTAAAATAGATGTATGTAATAGTACATCATACAGTATCTCCATGTATTAAAACATGGGAAAATTATTGACATGTAACACACATGCCCAATATAAAATTTACATAATTTATGAAAATTTAATGTTATGATGGAAATATAATGAGTCTTTGAGGGTGTAATTGTTTGATCACTCATGCAGTTCAAATCCCACTCTTCAAATTGACCCTTACCATCCATTCTGAAAGACAGTAGCAAACAATAATTTTACTGACAATGAAAGTGTCAGTAAAAAAGGACATTCGTGAATGTGCTTGACATCTTAATCTTACAGATAATAAGCCTGATTTAAAAATATATTAACAATTGGAGCTACAGTTGTCGAGAAATGTAACCTACTTTAAACAGAAAATATAGCAGATTTGTTGGGACATGTGTGTATGGACATGTCTATGAGTTATTGACCTGAGGCCGGCCCTTGGCAGCCAAGGCGCAGGAACAGGCTGTGGGAAAAGGAACTTTGCAAGATAGAGAGGAGAAGACTAGTTACAATAGAGATAGAGGGCCAGGCATGCTGCCAGTTGCCCAGTCAAGGAGAGATAGAGGTTATGAAGACTGTGATAGGAGGAAGTAACGACCCTTGAAGAGGTTAGAGACCCCTGGAGTGCTCCTGGTGCAGGCACACTCCAGCCCATCAGCAGACGTGACAATTCAGAAACCCCTCCTTCTGTCATGTGGTGGCCACACGAGTCAGAATAAGACTGCAAATTTCCCAGATAAAAAGCCCGAACCTGTGCACCTGAGCGAGGCACTCAGAACACCAAGGACTATGTTGCCTCCTCGGGGACACCCGCCAAGTGTTTTGCCTGCTGGACCTCAGCATGATGGGACTCAGAGATGGACTCCTTGACTTCCAAACATTTCTTCTGGTATGTACCTTCTGAGCTTTGCACTGCTTTAGCTGGACATATTTGAACCTAATATTTTAGCTGAGTATATTTGCAACTAGTAGTAGCAGTTGCCTAATAAACTAATATTTTATTTGAACCTACCTGTGGGTGTACTGCTTTGCTTTACCATGGAATTCCCAAATCCTAGAACAACATGTCAGGATTTTAACCCATAGGAAGTCAAACAAAGAAATTATGGTCTTCAATGAAAATTCTTATAAATAAAAATAAATGCTCTCCTCTTCATAAAGAACATTCTTACTACATTTTCTTTTGTAGATACAGACCACTCTAATTCCACCATATATCTCTGCATTTAGCATACTATCTGACTCCAGTAACCTCCTAAACTATGTGAATTCATTCAGTTTTTATGTTGGGAATTGTCCCTGCCTTTTGCTCTTTCCTGAATCATGCCTGAAAGTTCTTTGGAAAAAGTGCTTTTTTTAAACCATGTCAATGGCTGAGCAAAAAGTGTCCCACTACCCAGGAACATGCTATGGCACTGTTTAACTTAACAATAGCCAAAGACATTACAGTAATGGACTTGTTTGTTAAAATTATCTCTAAATTAAAGCAACCAAAAGAAAAAAGATAGAATGCAAGGTTCAAATGTTTACACTCAAAAGCTATTAAAGGCAAAAATCTGTAAAATTAATATGTGTAGAATAAAGGTGGTCTGGAACTTTCCTGGCTTTATTGCATAGGTGAAGGAGAAAATTCCATGACTATTGGAAGCCAGATACTCAAAGACTCCTAGTCTCCAGATGGTGTAACTCTGCAAGGGTTAATGAAGTTTTAGTCATCTCCAGCATTCCAACATGTCTGTTTGAGATATGCTGCATAAAGAAGCCTGAAAGCTATTCTATATTGTGTCAACCAGCTTACTGTATCCAATATTCATTTGTAATTAAGTACTTCTAGTTAGATTCTCTCCTTTTTTACCCAATCACGACCCTCTTTACAGCGAAGAGATAGAAAAAAATCAATTTTATAATCAGCTAGAAATCTCTCAATAAATGCACATTTAGTAATTGTCAAAACTAGTGGTGATGGTTGTTTACATCAGTGGCAACTAGTTGCAACACTTTAGCCATTGACAAGTCCAGGAAATTTTTAAAGCATTAACACTCTAAGTTAAATTTAAAAAAAAACAACCACAATCTTCAATACTATTAAGGAAACAAATGCACTTAAATACTTCATTTTCTAAGTTTCCATTCTGTGGTGACCTTCAAAGTGAGTAACAAGACTGAAGTCTGTTTAATTCAGCATCATTTGACATGCCCAGTCCTTGCTTACTGCCAGGAATTCTTCAGCCATCTACTTACAAGATACAGAGAATTTAAATAATTATAGAGACTAATCTTTTCATAGGCATACAAATGGATAAAGCATAAAGACGCACATTAAGCTCTCAGAAACAGGTACAATATCAGTTGCCAAGAGAGAAGGATCTCCCGAGGGTCCATATGTTAAGTATTACCTGGACTTGTGGTACTGCTTGTAAAGTTACGTTGTAAACATAAGTAGGCTACATATATACATCACAATAAGGATTCATTGGGGAAATACTGTAAATACTGAAGGAACAATTCTTTCACCTTTACTTAGGCAAACCTCCTAATTACATTAGCAGGAAAGAACATACTGGTTTATTTAAAGACTGAGGATAAAGATTATCAGTGCAGATGGCTGGGACACTTACTTTCAGCAGAGTTCATGTTAAAAGGAAAAGAAGTCAAGAATAGATGTGATTAGAAGAGAAACCTTCAAGGCACAACAAAAAATTTCTTTGGAAAAGCAAGAGATCTGGTTAAAATGCCATTCAATACTAGAAAAAAAAAACCCCAAGGGTGTGAAAGTGACAGATCTTCAAGCCAAACAGAATCTGTTAATTGCAGGAATATTATGGTGTCCTATATACTTCAACTTCAGACAACAAAGATAACATAGATTGTTCCATGTTAAGTTCTTCTCTATATTGATTTAACTTGGAATTGAATATTCAGGAGAAAAACCTACAGGAAAACAAAGATGCTGAATGAAATATGAGCAGGCAGTATATAGCTTTGTTGGATAGCAATAACCCAACAGAAAAAGATTCAGATAGAACAAAACATGGTTTGCACCACGAGTGCTTAATTAATTCACACTGTCCTTCAATCCTCTGGGAAATATTTAACTAAAAGTACAAACTGAGAATATAGAACTTCTTGCGTTAGGTTACAGCTTGGAGAATCTAAAAATCAAACTACACAAAACTGGGGATTCTTGTCATCAGGGATATAATTCACAAAGCCAACTTAAAAGAGGTAGAAAGAAAATGCTAGTTCTCAATTGCCTACTTAATTCACAACCCTTACTCTAATACACTTGACTTGACTCCTCCATACTACAATGCTTCATGCAGTCCTGTCCTGGAATCTTCAAAGAATGGGAAAGCCCTGATTTTTGTCAGAACTTCATTTAAAAATCTTACTTTAATGCATTTAAGTTTCATTTTTCTTCATTGAATTGTACTAGCTCACTTACTTAGGAAAGAAAACCAACCTATTTATTCAAAAAGACTCACAGAATGTTTCATTAATTGAGAGATTGAATTGACTGGTCGTTTTTCAGGGTTGAATAATTAGATAAAATGATTACTTAACACTGCAGGGAACAATCCTTACTGATCCCCTGAGGGACAGACTAGGTGACCTAATTGGTCTTTTGCATTCCTCTTTTCTCTGTTTTAATGTAACTCCGCAAGACTACAAAACTTAATTAAATACATTTGAAATAACCAGAGATTAAAATTTGTCCTGTAGCCTTTCAGTAGATTACATCTCTTTATTAAAGACATATTTCTGTCTTTGCTATGTTTGAAAGTATGTGGTTTTTATTAACCAAGATGCAAAAATTAAGACTGTGTCTATCTATCCAAACAGTCCAAAAACTCAAGGTACTGCAACATCTCCTCACTTTACTATACAAAAGAGAAATCACAGCAGTGTTTGTCAGAAACTATTGATGATGTTTATGCATACTTTATCCCCTTAGCTGAAAGTGGAGTAGTCCAGGTAATGAGATAAAAAATAGGTTAAAGATTTAAATTTTTTAAAAAATTAAAAACAGCATGTCTTTTTCAATAACATCCCCACTCATTTGTGGTCAGCTTCTCCAGTCATCAGCCCACAGAAGTTCATTTCAAAACTTCAATGACACAACAGTTCTCAAGAAAGGGTAAACTAAAAATAGAAAAATAAGAGGTAGAAGAGAAGGCTGAGGAAAAATTGTCATGATAGTACAAGGAAGTGGAAGGTAAAAACTACCCCAGCTTAGAACTTTTCTAAATCTCCTCTGAAAAAGTCTAACTCTAATTGTTATTTATTAAACATTTCCAAATTTCAGTAAAAATAGTTTGGTGTGAAAAGAGACATTAACATCTTACAGTTACATAAGGAAGACATCTCATTATTTTTTAAAAATATAAAATGTCTTTCAAAAATATATGAAGTAATACTATTTTTCTTAATGTGAAAAAAATACCTTTTCAGAATTTTTTCTGAATCTTTATTCATTAACAACAGATAGATTCTCAGGTTTTCCCTGCCACAGAAATAGTGGTAAAAAAGATTCCTTTCTTGTTATCTCTGTATTGGCATTCATTGCTTGTCTCACCCTAAGCACATTAAACTGATTAGCTATGTTTATTAACATAATAGTTGCAGATCAGGATACATGTTGAGAAACATTATATGTCTTATCAATGGGAATTATTATTTGTGCACTACCACAAAGACTCATAAAATTAAAGCTTCACAACTTCCTCCTCCATTATTTCAGCAGCATGAGAAATGTCTCATTTGTAAACTGCTATCTGCTTTCCTGGAAGGTTTGAGAATATTTTAACAGTATTAATAACATCTGATTCCCCCCACTCCCAGCTACCCCATTTTAGTAAACAACTGAATAAAAAAATACCTCTACTGTAAAAAAAAATCCTATTTCAAATTAGGCTTTGAGTCTAATGAAGAAAGGGCAGATGTTTGGGTTTAACTCTGATTAATAAAATAAATAGGGATGGAGATGAGTAGATACCTACCTAAATAAACTTTATACTATGAACTCTTCTTATAAGCTCTCGATGCAACCAAGATAATTAATTTTTCATTTTTATTAATCATTCATAAATAATGTCATTCCACAAAACTAAAGAGCTTTGCCATAGACATAAACTTCACTCAGTAAAATTCTTCTTACCAGTAAGATAAGAGGGCATGGTCTTAAGTTCTGCCAGGGGAGGTTTAGGTTTGATATTAGGAAAAAATTCTTTACAGAGAGGGTAATCAGGCACTAGATTAGGCTGCCCAGGGAACTGGTGGATTCTTTGTCCCTGAAGGTTTTTAAGATGAGACTGGATGTGACACTTAGTGCTGTGGCCTAGTAACCACAGCAGTGTTGGATCAAGAGTTGGACTTGATGATCTCAGAGGTCTTTTCCAACCCAGCTGGTTCTATGATTCTATGAATGGTCAGGCTTTCCTGTCTTGTGATGAAAACCTGAGAATTAGGATTTGTTCATCCTCAAGAAGGAAATACTGACACAAATAAGAAAGAAACAAGCTTGTTGTCTTGGTCATGGATGTATTAGTAATTTCACAATGAAATTTAGGCTGGCCTTTCTGTCAGCAAGAGCTGCAAATTACTTTTGCATATTGCCTATAAGACAGCAGTCTTCACATTTGTATTTCTTTATAAAAAAAAGTTAAAGATAATGTCTCATTTATCTCTCTGGCAATATCCATCTTGCATCAGAAAAGGACAGATTAGGCAGCCCTTGAGAACCCTAACAGCCTACTTCTGTGTATCTTCATCATCCCTGGTAGTGTGATCAGTAGATGGCCAGAGAGATATACAGAGAGCTCCAAACCAGTTTGTTATCTTTGTCCCCCTAGATTTTCAAAAAATCACCTCAGAAGAAAGCCCACTTTCATTTCTATTATTTTGAAAAAAGTGTCATGACTCACTTTCCATTATATGTGTGCGTGTGCAGTCATACATCAGGGCAATGGCTAAAGGAAGATAGCAAGTTGATCAATAAAGACATCAAACATTTTCCTTCATGGATCTGAGGAGATTATGATTTTGTGAATTTTGTGAATTTCTGTCAAGCTGGCAATGCTCTTTCCCATACCCCTTTGACCGGACACTAGTCAGGCACAGACAGGGAACAGGATAAAAGGAAAAACACAGCAACATAGCTGCTGTTTCCCCATGTCATTCTGAAAGCATGCTGAACCCAGATTGAGACGGGGAGGGCAGAGTACTCTGTCTTCTCCCAGCCTGGATCCTGCGTCTTCTTAGAAAGCAGCCTGCTCAGCAGGAAAGCTTTGGCCCTGCAGGCAAGCATGCCGTCAGTAGATACACTGGATGCAGTTTAGAATGTAGCGCAGGGTAATTAGTTCTATGACATTAAAAATACGAGGCCACAGCCATAGCTGGTGTAGCTCAGTAGTCTCATTGTTTTAAACAGATCAGTCCTCATTTATGTCAGCTGAATGTCTGATTCTCACAGTTCTGAAGCAAAGCTGAAATTTTGAAGCTGTTATTTTCGTTTCTTTAGCAAAAAGCTTTTCCAGCTCAGAATGTATGTACAAGTATGCCACATCCACAGATCTAAACTTACACCCTACTGTACATGTTGTTAATCTGTGTAATTTTTTTCTTTAAATTACCTTTTTCATGAGTGCACTACCCCAAATCTTTGACTTATTTAAACCTTTCTTCATTTAAAATTTAACTTCTCTTTGATCTTATACATACGGGATACCAATAGGTATCTCAAAGAATTAATTCCATCTTTGCGTAGAACTTGTCTGTTTATAATTTGAAACTATTACTTTAGACATGAAGGAAGGAGTAAATGTAAAGTGTAAGACAAATTACTGTGACTACAAAAAGTTTCAAAAAAGTGTAATCTCTCCAGTCATTTAATTTTGACTGATATAAAGGTGAAGATAAAAATTTCTGACTACTGCTCACATAAAAATTGCAGGTAATACACATTAGCAGGATTGGCTTTAGACATAATGAACTGGAAACTAAATGGCAACAAACAAAAATATATTAAAAATACTTATAAATATTAAACACAGAAAGAGTTTTCTAGGTCATAAATAAAACAAAATAAAATACCAGCTAATATAAACTAAACAAAGAATGGGAGTGTTGTGAAAATAACCAGAGGAGCTAAAATGAGTAAAAAGAGCTTTACATGAATTCATTCCCACTCATGTGGACTATACAGAAGGAGCAACAACATGGTTCTCTAAAGAGTTCCTGAATCTCAATGCACTCTTCTTGTTGTAACAAGGTCGTAATTTAGAATCTTTTGCTAGCTGTCTCTTTGATATCTATTTTCAACTCATTATTAGTAGTACTTTTACAGTTATCCCAGGGACAAAACTAGTGTTTATATCAGTGTTATGGCATGCAAGTTTTCAGAGACTGTCAGAAATGCATCTTCATTCTGAAGCAGTGGACAAGAATACAATGAAAGTTGTTATAAAGCAATTTTCTAGAACAAATCTTGAGTTTTCACAATGTTAAACCCTTTCCAAATGCTGCATGATCTCAATGGTGAGTGGCAGTACCTCAGGAAGCAAGAGTGTCAATTGTATGCCAGTGACAGCAATACACATGCAGACAGGCTGGTGGGTGAAACATGGCATCAGGAGCAACAGATCACTATCTTGAGATCAGAAAACAAGTGTTCTCCTGGACTGTAAAGAAGAGTTCAAAAATACAGCATTGTTTCCTCTCATTGTTTAGTTAAAAGTAGAAAAAGACTTGGCTAGAGTTACAAACAAAAACGTAACGCCTTGGTAAAGTGACTTTACTGGAATAGTTCCCCTAGAATAGTTCCCCCTCTATTAGTAACCATAATTTGTGCAGTCTTGTACCTCACAACCTGTCAATACTTTGCATTGATCCTCAAATCTTAGATGGTTCCCATTTTTCCATGAAGTTGATGCTTTAAGGAAAAGAATACAAATTGACACAGCTATCAGATAAATGAAGAGGTAAAGAGTACTGGATGAGAAGAAACTTTTCAAGTTTCTTCCTGAGGATGACAGGAAACTATGAGCTTTCTTGGTGAATTTTTCATTGTCACTTAGGACACCAAAGCGAGTTAGCAACAAATGCAAGCTTACTTTGCAATGGAGGCCTTTTTTGCTTCTTTTTTGTCTTTATTAAAAAGGTATTCCCAAGTATTTAGAGGATCATGAACATCACCTACTTACATTCAATAATGTATTGGGGCAGTTTCTATAGCAGATATAATTATTTCAGTTAGCTTAAAAGGATTATAAGGGTATATGTGATTCTTATCCTAAATGCTGTGATTTCAGAAAAGATTGCAGGTATTTGATACATCTATCTTCTGAACAATACTTGACATTCCCAAGAGGCATGTGGATTTTCCTGCAAATGATGGGTTTTTTTTCTTTTCTGCCAGCAGTATAGTTATTTTTGAAACATTTGTTGTGATATGCCCTAGCCAAGAGATATGACTCTTTTAAAACTGTGCATTCTTTTATAGCCACGTGCAAAACATATGCCCAGCTTGACTTCAACAATGACGACTCATATACCTGCATTTCCTGGGCCATGAGGATAGATATTAGGAATGCACTTTACACATTTGTTTACTTCTCTGACCCATCTGAAATATTATTGGAGATTTACTGGATATTTATTACTGGATATTTAGCTCTTGCAACACACAGTTTTTAAGAAGAACAAGAATACCCACAATGTAATCTTTTATGGTAGTCAAAGATAATTTAGCTGCAAAGAAATTTGGAACTTTACAATTTTTTGAAAATATCTGGTATGCAAATTTTTCTTCAATACTTCTAAAACTCCACTGAAGTATGAATACACTGCAAGAGAAATCAGCAAGGAAAAGTGACTAATATTGCAGAAAAATTGATAGGTTATGCTACTGAATTATTTAGAGGAATATTCAGATGGGTATCCCAATGGGACAAATCCAAATGAACATTACAAGGTGTGCATGAGTTAAAGGACAGATTGTGCACATAGACTCACCCCTGGGCTCACGTCCTGAGCAAATGCAGTATATAAACATTGACTGTTTTTATGTGCTGGCTGTCCCCTTGTGAAGTGGGGAAGTGCACAAAACAAATCCTGAACCACTTTCTTCTCAAGACATTTTTGCACTGTTGAGCACTTTCTGGAAGGATAAGGAATACGATGATTTTTGCAGAGTGGAAGAAGAAAACAAGGTGCCCTAAACTTGCCTGAGCACTTGAAAGGGAAAGAAATAACATAAGTGTGTTGGGATAGCTGGGATGTTACTTCATAGCTGGGGTAATATGAAATACAGACATTAGGGTTTAGATCTGTTCATAGAGTGTAGATCTGTTCATAACTATGAATGTCCCAGCAGTAACTGCTGTAAATGCTGCATTTGCATAATTTGCACATACTAACTGTGAACTTCTCTTTTGGTCCAGCAGGAGTCCTATATAACATTTATAAAGTTTATTTAAATTTTCACAGTTGAACTTATACGGAAAAGAAACAGTACAATAAGAAAGTTTATTAGGGCTGCTTTCACATGAAGGTCTTGATTCTGCAAAGAGATAATGTCATGGCTAATTTTAAATCCCATTGATATCTTCAAGATCAGCTGATTTAGGGAGCTGAGTGTCTTCTATGTGTTTTATCATCTAGTCATTTGTAGCTATGTAAAAACAGGAGGGGAGGGGAGGCGAGACGAGGCGAAGCAAGGCAAGGGGAGGCAAGGGAGAGGAGAGGGAGAGGAGAGAAGAAAGAGAGGAGAGGGAGAGGAGAGAGAGAGGAGAGACCTTAGAAGAATATGAACATGAGTATTCTCACCTCAGCTTCCTTATCACTAGGGCAATATGCAGATGTCTGAGGTACCATGAGCAAAGAAATTGGAGAATGTGGAGTTTTTTGTCAAAGATTTCTAACATTTTACTCACAATGTGAAAGAATCTAAAGGACTGACAGATTTTCATCTTTCTTGAAAGAACTAGAATCAAAGGAGACTCAGCTGTAACGCATATTTTGGCATGATGCTCACCCCCAGGGAAGGGAACGTGACTCTTCATCCAGTATCAGTCAGACCAAAATGCACTGGATGTTGCGTTCCTGTCTTTCTTATGATTATAACAAAAAGAGTAAAGATCATACACAGGTACAGCTTTTGAACAGCATTAAAAAGAGATACACTGTGCACACAAGCAGAAAAGTAACGCTTGTTAAACACTTGTAGAAGAAATAAAAAACATTTGATGTTTTCTGGTTTAGAGCCTAAGGCATCAAATGGGAAAAATGTAAGAACAGGTGAGAGAACTCCTAGGTTACTGAGATGGTGAGTGACCTGAAGTTTGAATATGTGGGAGTGATGAGAGAGCAAGACAGTGTTAAATACTTACAGTATCTTCTTCCCTATCAACTTAGAGCTCAGTGAAATTTATTGCCTGAATGTCCCTGTCTTTTTCTTTCATTGTTTTTTAATTTCTCTTCCTTACATTTTAAATGGCATTAACTCCTCTACACAGACTACTTCCTTCCCATATCAACAGTGTCACACTTGTGTTTTGTTCCTGTTGAGCTCTTTGTTCATCGATGTATAATTAATTTTTTCCCACTATTTCAAACTGTCAAGGTCTCACAGTCTTTTTCCATTTTATCTGCAGTTTCAGGAAGTCTTCATATGTGGTGAAAGCCATAGTCATGTTCAGTGAATGTCTGAAGCCGACTCTGAGTATTTCCACAGCTTTGTAAAGCCAGACTCCTGCAGTAATCCTGCTTTCCATAAAGACACAAGTGAAAAAGGGGCTTCATAAGTGTGCCAAGTAGCAAAGGTTTGCACAGAGCTGTCAGTTGTATAGTAGTGTGCCTTAGCATACCTTGAAGCCTGTGAAACAACTAGCAATAGAAAAATAAAGGTGGGTGTGGAAGTGTGTTCTCAATTTTTATTTATAAGATTACTTTTTACCACTTAAAACATCCTATATGTCTTTATATTCAACCACATGTCCTGAACAGTGAAACTTACAAACAATGGACTGTAAATACAGAAAGGGGGGGGGAATAAAACTTGGAGCTATGTTATCTATTTATATCTATTTTACTCATATGGAATATGTCTTGCAGAGTATGAATATGACAAAATATATATTTTAACTGGAAATAAAATATAGAAAATACATGCATGGTGTTTCAGAGTACCTCTGCTTGGCTAACATTGTCATTAAGAACAATTTGCTAAAGATAACAGCCCCCAGATATACTCTTTCTTCTATAATTATTCTAGAGAACAACCTTGTTCTTCAGTAAAGTAACAGAATGATATTGCAATCTGGTTGGATAAGAAAAAGGGGAATTGCACTAAGTGACAGTTGATGTGTTGCTCTAGATTAAGATTCTCAAAGGGAATGGGAAGATGATTCCATCTTATTAAAGAAAACCAAATTACATCATATTGACCAATTGTGCTAGACAGCAAAGCAGCTTATGATTGGCCAGGGAATATTCTGTCACTTGGCCATGGAAAAAAGCCTGTCATTCAGAATATACTCAAAGCACTCATTACACTAATTAGTGTAAATAGATGAAGAGATGCGTCTCGAATGCATTTTGCTTTGGAGACTGTGTGATGATAGGAAACCTGATTAGGCAAGTGGTATGGCTTTAGTGGACAGTTTCTGAAGGGAGAGGAAAGTATTAAGAGAGGCAAAAGGGTAATTTGAAAGGTAATTCAATTTTGTGAACTCTATATGACTTGTGAGGCTCCACATGAAATGCTGATGACTGAAGGGATGGGAGTAGATCCTCCTGTCTGTTTCTATCTGTCTTTGTATTTTATTCTTGCAAATTCAAAATGCATTCAGTCAGGGAGTGGCACGAGTATATTGAAATGTAATTTAATGCCTAAAATAATGTTCTACTGCTGTCTTTGTGTTAACATTATTAGCCTTAATATTTCATTCCCTTGCATGCAGCAGTCCAAGCAATTCCTGTAGTTAGAATCAAGTTGCTTTATTCTTTCTTGAATATCATAGAATTTTCATGAAGTTGAAGAAGATCATTTTGAAAAAGAGGTGTATGGGATAATGCAGAGAGATTACAGTTTGGGGAGTGGGGGCCAGATAGAGAAGAGAAGAAAAAAACCATTTCAATACATTGTATGGTAGTACAGTGAATATTTTCTGTCAGGAGCATGGGATGGGAGTGGGGAACATGATAAGGAAAGTGGGAAAGGACAATCCATCACTGGCAAGGAAAACTAATTCCTGTAATTTAACAGTTAATAGAAGTAATAAGTGAGAAAATATATCCTCCCCCCCTTTAAACACTATCAAGTTAACATAGTTTCTCTTACTGTTCTGTGAGTTATATCTTTGTAACATTAGCTATATCATTTTATTGTAATTAATTGACTAACATTTGCTATCTAATCAGTAATAATAGCCTTAAAATGCAACCAGGAAAAGCCTTTCATCTTTTAGCATATCAACTATTAAAGTGAATAATCTGTATCTGTTACAAACCTAGCAAGGAAAGTGAATCTCAAATACTTCTCACATGTTACTACAGATGTTCAGTTAGGGATACATCTGCACATGTAATTAGTTGTTGCTTCAGTTACATCCCGCATTAAACAGTTCTGATTGTTCAAATACTAGGAGCATTAATCTGCCAAACCAACTAGGTCCTGCTGCTGTCAACCTGATCACAAGATAATCTTGATTTTAAACACGGATGTGATTCTCAGGCATTGTACTTCTTCCTTGTCTTAACTGCGGTGTCCAGTGGGCCCAGCTCAACCCCCAAGCCTCTTCTCTATGGCTAGTACTCCCTCTTTTTTTTGTCTTCATGAATATAAGAAAAACATTTATAGAAGAAAACCTCTCTGTTTTCAGAGGCCAAACTTTCCATATGTATTGCATAATACGATGTTATAGGATACTCTGTGGGGACTATGCACTGATATGCCAAAGTCCATCTATGACTTACCACTTTATTTAATACGTGTACATTGTCCTATCAAGCCCTACAGAAAAAAAGTCACACAGTTAGTGTAGAGTTTCCCTACCTCTAAGGACTGGGCTAATTCAAATGCTATGCCTTCCTACAAGACCGATTTAATTTGATACATTTCTTAGTAGAATCATAGAACTATATAACTTCAAAATGACCTCTAGAAGTTATCTAGTTTGGTTCTATTTCAAAACAGGTACAGTCAGGGAGAGTCTAGTTCAAAACAGGTACCCAGAGTAGATTGCTCAGGGTCATGTTCAGTCAACTTTTAACAATCTGCAAGGATGGATATCCTACACCTCTCTGAACAAAATGTTTCAGATTTTCAGTGTATTCACGACAAATTGCTCATGATAAAGCGAATAACCAGAATAATGAGTGCTCTTATTTGAAATTTTTTTAGCTTCTGCTTACAAGAAAAGCAGGTACCTGTACTGTGCATATTTTTTGACAGTCCTCCAACTAGTATCTCTCCAACTAGTACTTCTTAGCATCCTATCAGATGCAGGACAGACTCTTCTGCTTACCTCTGTGCTCTTTCCCATGTTGAGTCACTGCAATACCGTTACGCAGTGATGAGGTGGTCTTGATTAGGTGGGTTTTTTTAAGCTGAGTATTTCTGAATACTAATGTAGTGTGTTTCAGTGGATGTGACCACACAGTACTGCGTTTTATACACTCTTTCCACGCAGTGATGTTTATAAAAGTGGGGGGAAGGGGAACAAAAAGAAAAAACCAACTCTACCTAAACAGTTTAGCTCTGCTTTCTGCTTTTTGGTACTTATCTTTATGTTTTGTTTTATGCCTTTCCTGCTTGCTCTTTTTCAAAGAAAATTGATAGGGGGGAAAAAAAAGCTATTACAATACTTCATCTCACTTATCAGTACTTGTGATCCCTGCCATGCTACACAAACAAACAAAAAATACCAGTAATCATACTCTTCTCTAGTTTTCTCTTTTTCCTGTTCTTTGTAACATTAGCTGTCCTGAACTGGACTGTTCCTACTTGTTCAGCAACATATTAACAGGAATTATTGTTATTAGAAAGGCAGGGAGAGCTCCATAATGGAGTTGTTTTCAGCAGCAGGTGGGTGGGAATCTGTTTGCAGTTACAGTGTTGTTATGTACATTTAGAAGTTTCAGCCAAATAGTAACTCTCCCATTTGTCATCTGCTTTTCTTTTCTCATGTTACCTCTCCTATCCTGGCATAGTAATGTCCTTCATGCTAAGGCATGCACAGTAGAGAAACTCTCACTTGTATAGTAATTAGAATTGACAAATCAGATCCCAGATATGCAACTATTAAGTTCAAGGAACAAAAGATACTGTATTAGCTTTTATACCCAGCTCAGTATTTTCATCCATACCTGAGTATGGATTTTTTCCACCCTTTGCTGAAAATTGAGTTCTCTTAAATTTCTACAAAGTACATTTCAAACAGGTAATACTACATATATTCCAGACATCTTAAAGAAACAAGCAGTCATTGCAACTGCACTAATTTATAGCAAACTTTTCTAATTAATTCAGCTTAACAAATATGTAGAAATCTTTGGCAATCATCAAGACAAAAGAGGTGTAATACATGATTATACCCAGACAGCCCAAACAGTGTTCAGAAAATTCCATCTGCTATGACACACTCTGAGCCTACCTAAGCTGTGGAGACCATACATTTTTATGGCTCAGACACTGGAAGGAGCTCATTCCAAGATCAGTGATGATGCCCTGTGAGGCATGTGGAATGCCAGCTGGGATTATTCATCTGAGAAATATCAATGAACATCTTGCAAGATCCCTTTTACCCTCTCTAAATATGCCTGCTATCTGCTTCCATCTGTGTCAGGCAACTTGGAGGGGAAAGGTAGGAAAAAGAGAAAGGGGAAGGGGAAGGGGAAGGGGAAGGGGAAGGGGAAGAGGAAGAGAAAAAGAAAAAGAAAAAAAGAAAAAGAAAAAGAAAAAGAAAAAGAAAAAGAAAAAGAAAAAGAAAAAGAAAAAGTTATTAATTGTTAGATGAAGGTGTCTTTGCCATATCTGCTCTCATTTGGAGCCAGCTGGGGAGATACTAGCTTAGGTACCAAAACCAGTCCTATCTCATAGGCAAAGAATTCTACACTGGTTAATGTCTGGAGTCTATTTCATACACTCCAGCAGCTACATGTATAAGCTATACACAAGATTGCATACCCTCATTTTCACACACAAATAGTCTCTAAATTAAAAGCTGAATTATCAGCAATGAATGACATTTCTGAGGGGAGAGATACAGAGAGGAATATAAGTCTTCAAGGTAAGAAAGTTTTCATCACAGCCATGGAGCTTGCAAATCTAGGATCAAGATCACAGAAAAGTCCAAAGAGCAGTTTGTGGAGATCCTAAAATTACCCAGAAAAATTACCTAGACGCTTTCTTTTCCCATTTAGGGCTACGTCCTCAAACATCTCTGACTACAAACTTCAACGACCTTGAAGAACTTCTCTACCCAAGATAGAGGTTTTAACAAAGACCTATAGAAGGAAAAAAATATTTCAGAAGGCAGAACTGTGGTCAGCGTAGTACACACTAAATAACTAACATATATCGTTGGACTTTGTCATGGCAAGATCTACCTCCCGGTGCCATCCCAGATGTGCCTCCTACGAAAAATCTGACAACAGCCCTTTCCCGTAAGAAAAAAAACTTTTAAAAGACTTTTTTTGAAGAGCTAATATTGTTGTGTCAACAATTATCTTCCTCTCAATATTGTTAACATTCGATCTTATTTTTAGGTAGTCAAAGCTGATCATTTAGAATGTTGCTTTTCAAATTGCTGTTTTCACTGTTTTAAAAACTGAGGCTGATTGTCAGCAAAATGTCAAATGTGACTCCACAAGCTGCGGTTTGTTTAAAATCACCACACCACAGAGCTGACCTTGAAAATGGTGAAGGCTAACTGATAAGATTTAGATCACAGAGATTTATATACCCTAGCGCTTTCAGATTTACATCTGCTTCTGGCCAGTTTCTGGAGGAAAGTAGCACACAAACATAACACGAAGGTATAACATCAGAGAATTATCTCAGATGAAAAAAGATATTTGCAATGCACTGGCTGCACAGATTCAGCTACTTTGTAGCAACATGATCAAGCAGTATTCAGTTCAGCATCAATTAGATATGCCAAATATAACCAAGGCCAAACTGTTCCAAAGATTGTAACACAAAATGATGTTTGCATCATTTCCAAGTACTTGGTGTTTTTACACATCTTTCAAGCCTGAAATGTTTAAATGTTACGAGCAAATGTGACCGCAAATGTAAAACATCTCCTTACATCATCATATGGCTCTTCAGTTCATATTTTCCTCCCTCTTCAAACATCACTTGATCAGCCTTCCAAAGCATATTCTAGTTCATGTCCCATTATAAATAACTACCAGCCTATTTACACTAGTGTCTTAAGACTTATGCATATAACAGAGCAGATTTGACTAATGCTTGACTAAGAAATAAAGAGTTTCTTTTAAAATCTATATATTATTGGTAACAATAATTTTATTTGTTATGCTTGATCAGGTCTGAGAGAAATCAATACTCTAGCTAAGCTAAACATTGCTCCATGAGGTAATGACACCATGCTAAAATAAAATCTGTTATCAGAATATGCCTGCTAGAACAAATTGCCATTCTTTATCAATAAGGCTTTGCATTTAAGAGGTTACTACTCTAGTCTAAATACTTAGAGGGTCTACTCTTTAATTTATTATATAAATTCATCCTACTCTGTCTCACCACACCTAATGAGCATATTTGGTTCTTTGTCAATAAAAGCTAAAGATTAAGTGAAGAAAGTTAATCAGATTGAAATAAAGATAAGAGATATTTCTTTTATACCAGACTGGAAAACACTATTGTCACCACCTTCTTCTGTGGAAGAAAAATTAGCTCCAGTCTCTTGTATCTTGTCTGATATCAACAAGCAAGGCCTTCAGGCAAGTGTTACTTCAAAGGCAGTGCAAATGTATTCACAGATGTACTATTCGATTTGTGAGTCAAGACAATGGTTCTACCTTGTGTACAAATGCTCATTGTACATCAAGGAAAGCAATCACATCCTGTCCCTCTTTCTGCAAATTATAACTATTTTTAGTGCTGAAAGTCCTTGAGAAATACATTGCAACAGAACAGAGGGAGCTTTACCCACTTTAATGTATATCTTAAAAAAATGTATGGAAACATTAATTACTTTGGAATGTGAACTGAACAGAGAGACTTTAGATATTTTTACTAGGGAATAAGCAAGTAAAACTAAAGGAGTGCAGCTATGGAAATTATTACTCCTTTCTTCCCCTTTTTGTAATTGAAAAATTTTATAGTAGATACTAATACAATTCCACATTGAATCCCACTGAGGTCTACAATTACACTATGGTTCATAATTTTTTGTATGAAGTGAACTCCTCTGTGATCTAATATATCTTAATTAAAAACAAAAAAAATACCATTCAAATTGCATTAGCACGAAACAATCATAAAAGAAATGGAGTATGTACATACATTAGATAAAGAGAGATGTTTTTACTAGTTTTTTTACAAAGATTATACTCTGCTCTGTTCTCAATATAAACTATTTAGGTAGGGTAAGAAGTATATATTCATTGTAAATGGTGTGGATAAAATTTATAGAAGCAAATCTCCGTATTTTGTTCCCTCTTATTTCAGACCTAAGTGACTATTGTACCCTTACTCATAAGCACAATGAAAGTTTGTAGTTTTGATTGCTTATTGATTTAGTGGAAATTGTTAATGACATAGTAAAGTCAAAAGTATGTGAAAGTACATTATGTAGAAGAAGGAATTCAATCCCAGAGAGAGTCAAACGCTTAAGACAGAAGTTGCAAAATGTGCCTGTACTGCTTTTCAGTGAATTTCAAGTACTAATTTTTTCAAAGATTCAGTCTAGTTTGGTTGTTTAAAAGAAAGAAAGAAAGAAACAAACATAATGTGCAGATAAAATTTACACCTCCTCTGCTATCTCCACTTACACTCTGGGCTGTGTCTAAATCTGTAGTGACAAAACTGGAATATAAGTCTTAAAATTATCTTGACAATGCCTTCAGGTTGGAAATTACTATCACTTTGTGGATCCATTTGCTCTGTACCTAGTCCTTTAAATTGACCTAACTCATAGCTAGCCTTCAGGTATTCTAATATCACAAAATAAAATACATATCTCTTCTTGACTACCTAGTAATGTGCCACTGCCTACCTTTACCAGAATCGCATTCTCAGGATACAAAAAATGAGAAATTTTCAGCCGAGATGTACAGCTTAATATTTTTTTTTCAGAGGGAATGCTGAAACTACTATTAGGATTTATGAACCATTCCTGAAAGTCATAATCATGTTGCCAGCAACCTTATCTTTTCCCCACTGAATATTGTCTCTGCTGGTAGTCCATACAATGATAGCCACAATAATAATGTGTTTGTATCTTAAACTTACTAGACCTCCATTCTGAATCGATGGTCTGAGCACTTTCAGACCCTTTTCAGTACCAACCGTGTAGTCCAAGACTCAGCAATTCAGTCCATCACACAACAACCGGTGAAATACGAATTGGATACTGCCCTCACTTTAGGAGAAACCCTCAAGGCCATACGGCAGGTGAAAATTGGCAAGGCAGCTGAGGTTGATGGAATTCCACCCGAAGTCTGGAAACATGGGGGCCTTGCACTCCATGCTAAATTTCATGAGCTTGTGGTGCGCTGTTGGAAACTAGGCAAACTACCTTCAGACCTTCGTGATGCAGTCATCATCACTTTGTATAAAAAGAAAGGTACTAAATCAGACTGCTCAAATTACCGTGGTATTACTCTGCTCTCCATTGCTGGCAAAATCCTGGCAAGAATACTCCTAAACAGACTAATATCCGGTATAGCAGAAGGAATTCTACCTGAAATGTGGTTTCAGAGCCAACAGGAGCACCACAGACATGATATTTGCTCTCAGACAACTGCAAGAGAAGTGTAGGGAACAGAACAAAGGTCTCTATGTAACCTTTGTCGACCTCACCAAGGCTTTCGATACTGTGAGCAGAAAAGGTCTTTGGCAGATTTTGGAACGTTTAGGTTGTTCCCCCAAGTTCCTTAAAATGATCATCTCACTTCATGAGGATCAGCACGGCCAAGTCAGATATGGCAACACACTTTCTGAGCCCTTTCTAATAAAGAATGGTGTGAAACAAGGCTGCGTTCTCGCTCCTACCCTTTTCACAGTCTTCTTCAGCATGATGCTGCAAAGGGTCACGGCACCTCAATGATCAGGACGGTATCTACATTCGATATCGTACTGATGGAAGCCTTTTCAACCTAAGGCGACTGAAGGCCCACACCAAGACCCTAAACCATCTTGTCCGGGAGCTGCTTTACGCTGATGACGCCGCCCTTGTTGCCCACACAGAAGTAGCCCTGCAGCGTTTAACATCTTGCTTTGCAGACGCTGCTGAGCTCTTTGGGCTGGAAGTCAGTTTAAAGAAGACTGAAGTTCTCCATCAACCTGCACCTCAGGAAGTCCTCCATCATCCCCACATCACCATCAGCCAATCAGTGCTCAAATCAGTCCAACAGTTTAATTACCTAGGCAGCCTCATCTCCTCGGATGGTAAGATTGACAGGGAGATAGACAACAGCTTGGTGAAGGCATATAGTGCTTTTGGAAAACTCCATAAAAGAGTATGGCAAAATAAACACTTGAAGAAAAGCACCAAGATCAGTGTTTACAGAGCCATAGTGCTGTCTACTCTTTTATATGGTTCCGAATCATGGGTCATCTACCGCCACCACCTACGTCTCCTAGAACGCTTCCATCAACGCTGCCTCCGTACAATCCTAAACATCCACTGGTCAGATTATGTGACCAATACATCTGTTCTTGAACAGGCAGCAATCACAAGTTTTGAGCCCATGCTACTGAAAGCGCAGCTGCGCTGGGCAGGGCACGTCTCCAGGATGAAGGACCAACCACCGCCTCCCTAAGATCCTGCTTTATGGTGAACTTGCCCCTGGCTGCCGCAAGAGAGGAGCCCCAAAGAAAAGATACAAGGTCTCCCTGAAGCAACAACTCAGCCTCGGGCATATTGATCACCATAACTGGTCTACTCTGGCCTCCAATCGGGAGGCCTGGAGACACACCATCTATAACGCTGCTGATGCTTTTGAGAAAGCACACAGGATCACCCTTGAGGAGAAAAGACAATGCAGAAAGATTCATGTCTTGCAGAGTATACCATCTAAGGAGTCTTTCTGCTGTGTCTTTTGCAACCGGACTTGCCTTTCTCGTATTGGCCTTTTTAGCCACCAACGCGCTTGCAAGAAACGTGGGTAGAGCCCTTCCCAAATCTTCGTTCGCGAAGCCTAGCCATGATATCCTCTGGGTTAAAATTCAGGTCCTTTTAAGACCTTCATTAACTGCCATGACTCAAGTGTGACAGAATGACAGTTACCTATAAGTTCTTTTACATTCTGTAATGTAAGACAAAGAAAGGAAAGCTAGCGTTTCTTAAATGTCTCTCACTGAATAAATGCAGTTTTCCCCTGTATCAAAAATGAGGACATATTAAATATTTTAAATATGAAGCCTCCAAAAATTTGTGTAAGACTGCCATCTCTTATTATGTGGGCCACATAATAATCGTATGTGAACATCTTGAAATAATCAAAATAATTAAAAAGCATACATTTGATGTATTTGCAGCACATATTAGATATTTTAAATATATTAATAAAAATACAGGCGGATTGACCATACAGTTTCACTAGGGCCAACATACATAAACTGTACAAGTAGATATCTAATTCTTAGACCTGTCCTTCAGAGAACAACAGTTACAGATAAAAAATGCCTAAGGGCTAAGGGGCACTGCAGATATATGGGGGGATATCTGCAGTGGTATAGAGGGTTATACCAGCTGTAAAGCCAGTGACCTCAGTGGTGTAACAGCAGGTAAGGATTTGTCCTACATGCTCATAAACTCTTATAATATCATAGCACAGATAATCCAAAAAAAGTAAATTATTGCTCATCCATGACTAAATATCAGTGTGGAACCAAGACAGCAGAGACAGCATAAAATAATCCTAAAATACAACTGCAGACAGAGTCCAACTCGGTATGACTGGCAAATCTATGAAATAATGCATGATTTCAGCAATCTCACCATCCAAAATAAACATTTGAATATGGCATCAATTTGTGACCAACAGATCAGACCTTTTGCAGTACAGCCAATCCAATCTTCCAACCCATCAAAAAAATAAAAAGACTCACAAGACTGTCAAGAGTTAGTGAGAAATGGTCAGTAAGATAAGAAAAGAATCAATCAAGGTAAATATCTCTGACCAGCAGAAGCCCCATGAGTCATAGATATATTATTAGATAAGAGAATTCTTCTCAGTTTCTAATATTATTTCCTGTATTTGGAGAGTTAGTAACATACATTGCTTTATGATTTTTTTTTAAATAAAAATAAAACCCTGAAAGTCCTGCACAACGATCAGTCTGACAAAAGATATTTCATAGTGGAAGGTTTATTGGTCAACATCTTACTTCTTCTTTAATTTTTTTCTTAGTTCGTTGATTTTTTCCACATTTTGTCCTATATAGTGATAGCAACCAAATAGTTTTGTCCTGTTTATCAGCCAGGTCACCTATGCAATTACTCTGGCATCATGTTTAAATAACCTCATCTTTGATGGGCAAAGCAAAGCTTCTGCTGACATATGAGAGACAGAAAATGAGCATTGATTTCTGTAAATAAGTCTTTTAATCGGCAGGTTATTTTTATTTCATAACATCTGTAGCCTTCTCATTTAACCAGTGTTTGACATATCTTAGTCGTTATTCAGTAAATCACAGAGGCAATTCTTGAATTTTGAAAATTAATATAAACCTTCGTTATTTTCAAATCATATGTTTACATCTTGTTTCATTAAGGGAACAGAATTAAGAAGGAGTTTATGCTATCTGTTGAATATGACCAACACTGCATGCTGATTAGGTCTGTGTGTGCAAACATAGATATATATCCATAGGTGTAAACACAGGCAAAAAATGTGCTGATCTACTTGATCATATCTGGATTAAGAACCTTTTTGTTAGAATAACCTATTTCAAGAACAAGTTCTTTTAGAAATAAAACACACCTTAAGAGTTTTACTTGATCCTCTAGTTCCTAACAAAATCAGAGTACTTACACTTCCAAGCATGGGTTTCCATTTCAACTGAACAAACCCTGTGATCTTGAGGAATTAACAAAAGTCATGGTATTTGCAATGGGACCAAGGGAAAAATCAAAAGCTCCCATTGCATCTTTTTAAATTAGAGAAACTGTCAGACAGTCAGTGGAAGTAGGATTAACATTAGCAAACAGTTGTTTTTAGTTGACCTTTCCACCACTGATGACACTAAAACATTAATTAAGTTTAGCAGCTGTCTGACATGTTGTGTACAAGATGATGGGAATACACTAGAATTGTTGATGAAGATCCAGTCTAAGCTCCTGAAAAATATTCTAACCTTTACAGCTTTTCTCCGCAGATGATATGAACAATAATAACTGTCCTCTGTGGAGAGTCATAATAACAATAATGTCCTGCCAAAGCCTTGCAACAATGAAAATGAGAAACCTTTGGAATATATTTTCATCTGTTACAGCATTTCTTCTGCGAAATCTGTCAGACTGCTCAAGGACAGGTGAGACAAAAAATCATGAAGAAGCTGAGCTGATGCTGTGAGCAAAATTTCCTCAGAATAATAAAAAACAAGGAATCTATTTATTCAGCCAGGCTCAGGAAATCCAAGCAAATAGGGCATGAATATGATACTTAAGGTTTCCAAACTGCTAAATAATATTTATACTTGCCCTAAAAATAATGAAATCATCTCTTGTCCAATGTTAAAACAACCAATACAGTCATCATATTGCATAGCAGGCTCCACTGGCTGCAAGGTAGTACCTGGGATTCACATAGAGTTTTAGGAACAAAATCAGTCCTGATATAAATTATTGCCAGTTTCGTTACTCCAATATTGACATTTGTTGAATGTAATTTACCAATAATTTTCAAAGCATTTTTTTAGTGTGAACTCTTTAATCTTCACATTATTGTTATTAATAATTCAAATAATTATTTGTGTTCTTCATTTCAAAAACCACCAGGCACATGCCATTGCCCGTTCTTGTGTCTACTCTTTTAGCAAATGCAAATGTGAGAAAATGAATAAGTGTTTCTGCTAAGAGAATCACTTGTTTCTTATTCTATATATTTAAATTGGTTTTAATAATCAACGCTTCATATATAGCACATCCTTTATCCCTCCCCACTGCACACATGCTCTAAATTTAATTAAAATAACTGAAATGGAACTACAGATAATTTTTTTTTTAAATAGACTGCCACATGCTCCATTTACATAAAACCCATTAGTTTGCATTAAATACAAATTAGCTGCTGATATGAATTAAATCACATATAAATAGTTCAGAATAGCTTCAAAACCACACATTTTAATTAATATAACAGTTAACCAGATTTATCTGTAAGGTAATCAAGACTCTCGCTCATTCATTCTTCAGTACAACAGGCCAGAGAACAAAGGGCTGTCCTTTAACACTTCTTTTACCAGCCACATAAAGGCACAGAGAACGTAAGAGAAGTTGCTTGGATTCAGGCATTTGTAACAAATTATACTGTTTTAAAACTATTCTGCAAATGCCAAACTAAAGGCAACATGAGCAAGATCTACGTTGTAGGGAGTAAATGAAGATGCCGAGAAACTTTTAAATCTTGAACGTCTGGTTGTTGCAAAACAAAAAATTAGGGATGTTATAAAGGAACTGTGAAGCTGCTCATTTTCCCTAGCCTTTCTGAATATAAAGTAAAATATAATATCACAAAAGGAGGTTTTCATACACTTCTTCAGTAATTGTCCCATGCTGAAAGTAGTCATTCAAAGTCAAGGCTTCCAATATTTCTCTCCAAAGGTAGAAATACCAGCAAAATAGTCTCATTCCTAGGTTATCGTATTCTCATCTTCAAAAATGAGTACAATACTTAATTTACCTGTGAGTCCAGCACTTAGTATACTGAAACAGAGCAAAACACTGCCCAAGGCACATCTTAATGACACCTGGCTAGTAAATGGTTTCTTAAGCTTGTACCTCCACTGGTCCATAAACGACATTTTGGCATACATTTGGGGAACTTCAGAGAGAAGGTTCCCTCCAAATTGCAACATATTTTGAGAGATTATAAATCTAAAGGCAACCGAAGCAGTATCCCTGTGTTCTTCATGGCAATTCATACTTCACAAGGTCAGAGGGATCTTGAAACAGCAATGTTTAACAAATCAAAGGAACAGCAGCCTTTGGAAAGCAACACACGGCAGATTCAGTTCTGCTGTAGCTAAAGGAAAAAATGGGCACCAAAGAAATGGTTGTAAAGTAGTAAGACTACATAATTTTTTTTGTCAGAAATGGCTATGGTATGTAATAGAAGTAAAACTGGTTACACAAGGGCAGAGACAAGACTGACAAACTGGAGATCGAGTGTAATATCAACTATAAGAAGCCACCTCATCACCAAATGAATAAGCCAGGTCTGAGTGACTCACCAGCTTGCAAGATCAAGCCCTATTTGTGCAAAAGTTAGGTTGGCATTTTCTTCCCATCCAGAAAATAGAAAAGGTGAATGAAGCTGATAGCATTAAGCTGCTTATTGGGTTGCTTAATGTTTGCAGGATATGGTCCTTAACTTGCATCCTTTAAAAAAGTATGATAAATTTTTCTTAATTATACTTCCAGCTGAAGATGTATCCAATACACCAGAGTTTGAGAAAAACATCAAAACTAAAATGCCTCAACCGATTGCAGAATTCAACACAATATATAAGTATTTATATTTAACAGAAGGAGAATTTGATCTGATGTCTCTAATTTGGCATGCATATACACTCAAAGTATTTCTATTCTGTTCAGTCAGGAAGAACAGAGCATAATTAACAAAGAATTAATAATCCCTGATTCACTGATTCATCTTAGCTGTGTTTTACATAAAGTATTAATGCACAGTGCATAATATGCTATGTGTCTTAATTTTTAAATGATTTAGGAATATTAAATGCAAGTAAGATTCTCTAATGCAGTACGATTGACACTAATATCGCAAGGAAATGTACAAAGAGTGCAATCAAAAACAAATGTTAGACATTTAAATAAAATGAGGAAAATATGCTATATGATAGCATCTTTGAAAAGAAAGAGCACCACATCTGTTTAACTCGAATGTTCGGGCATATATTTTGCTACCCATAGCAATGGAACAGTCCTAATTCCATTTGCATTCCTCCAGAGAGGTAACCATCTGTAAAACTGAGTAATTTTACCCAATGAACATCAGTGAAATAAAGTGTCAAAACAGCTATTTTGCTTCTTAAAAGCCAGTTATTGCAGTAAATTATTCATTGTAAGAAACAGCAGGATTGGCTACATCACTTACACCAATGTCATTTTATATTATGATCTGTTCCAAGATATAACTGGTAGACTAAAACAGATATGATGTACCACAAAAAAGTTAAAGCAGCAACAGACAAGTAACCCCCCAAAATCCAAATATTTTCAAATAAGCCCAGTTACTCAATACAAGAAACATAAATTAATCAAAATCTAACCTTTTTAACAAACTGAAATCACCAACCAAACATCCAAGCCTTGAAAACTGTCAAGTACAACTAATTAGAAAAGATTTGTGAACACATCATTACTCAGGACTAGGACCAAGTTAATTGAAAAACATGCTTTCAACTGTATTGCTGTACTTTGGCAAATAATTTTTTTCTTGAACTCTAAAAGCCCAAGAAATATTATTGGATGAGTATGCTGTGGCAATATGCTTAGATAGAACTGTTCCAGATCAATTATTTTCTATAATCTAAGATTGTACCTCCAGGGAAAATCCTTAAAAGCAGGTATTTCCTATAAGGCTGCACTGTCCTACAATCAAGCAATAACTATTCTGATTTCTTTTTTAAAGAACTGGTTCAGGGTAAAGTCCTAACACTCCAGATTAGCTTCTGAAAGTAGGAGATTTTGACAATACAGAACTTCTAGTAGTTATCACTTTTCCTCTCCCATCTTAAGAATCCTCTTATATTACTTCGTTGATTTTCCTAAAATAAGGCGAGACAGAGATTTCTGAAAGACAATGGAAAGAAACACAGGAGTTTCTTTAGATTGGCACTAATTCAAAGCCCTACTAGTTATAGAAGCAGCTTTGAAGTTACATTTTAGTCAAATCTAGTTTCATTAAATGACATTGTCGATACACTTTGCTTGGTTTTGAACAGCAGTTGCACTGTAATTAGTGCCACTTAATGGAATAATGTAACTGAGGGGCATATTGTTATTAATCAAATTCCAATATAAAACTGGCTGCTGTAATAATGGGAGCAATTATTGACTGATGAACTGTTCAGCCTGGAAACTGAATCCCGTCTTTTCAAAAAGCAGCAGACAGGAAGAGAGACTCCTATAACATAGGTCCACACCAGGTACCATAAAATGTAAGACTTTACATTTTCAAATGGAGAACAAAAGAATGTAAGAATGTCAGGATTTGAAAGTATAAGTCAGTAAAACAGCCTTCTTTCAATGAAAATTGCAAGATTTGTCCTCTCCTAGTCACAAAACTTTGTGACGAACACTGAGAACTTATCAAGGACTCCTGTTTAGGATGTAAAGAGATCTTCATGAATTATAAGTTTACACAAGTACCTTTGGAGAAGTTAAAAGCAATTAAAAGTTCTTCTGACTCTCACAATACTGAGGTGTTTGTCTACTCAGTATTTGATGGTCTTTGAATCAGGTACATAGTACTGGACAAATGATTACCCCCTGTCAGTTCTGGAAACAAAACAAAGCAAAACAACAAAAAAAAAAGGGGGCAGGGGAAGGGGGGGGAAGGGGTGTTTTCCCATCTGGATTTCCTGAAAAAAGCAATGTGACATACAGGTTGGCTTTGAATAACTTCCCTCCCAAGGCTTTCATTCTGAACTGGCAGTTTCCTGTATTACTTCTGACTTGATCAGGGGAGGATCTAAAAAATGTATTCAAGCAGAAATTCATTCTGTCATCTAAATCTCATGGCTGCTGCAGCAGATCAGAAATGCTGCAGCAGCGACAGCTACCTTTCCAAGTACCTGGGATACATGTAGGATTTCAGAAGTATGAACTTTTTAGTAACAAACACTGTAACAGGAAAAATCAAAATCTGTAAGGAAAAGAAGATCATGTTGTGAAAGATACAGGAAAGTATCCTTGCCCTTCTGCTACTGTGAATAAGGAGCTTAAATCCAAGTATAGTTTGGCAAGTAAGTATCCCATTTTTATCTCAATAATTAGGGCTATTATATAAGCAAATTTGGGTACTCAAACAAAGTCTTCAGTGAGATTGTTAGCAGTATTGGTGTTTAGACTATGATTATGAGATGACTATTTTGACTTCCCACTAAGGTGAATCAGTTAATGTAGCAGCAAATCTGCATTATATAAGAAACTGTGGTTTAAACATGTCTCAAAATGGCTTTTTGTAGTCTCTTTGCTAACTCATGCTTTCTTCTTCCCAAGACCCCCCACGACAACTGTTATCTCTGTCTCAGGAATGTCCTGAGAAGATATCAAGAAGTCTTCTCATTGGACCCTTTTAACCCCTTCCTATTGGCTGTTAACCCCTTCCTGCGATTGGTGTTCATGTAAACCCCCTGAGACCTGTAATTGGTCACTCTGTGAATCCTCCTAAACCCTATAAATGTAACACCCCCAGCAATAAACTCTCTCTCTCACCTCCTCTCCAAGTCCCGTGTGCTGTCTGTGGCTGCCATGGGACTGCTTGGTGGGGGAAGGGGTGAGCACCTAACCCCTCCAGCGTCCAGGACCTGAAGAAACCCCTGGTGCTGGAGTTTCCCCCTCCCTAACCACCCTCAACTGTCAGAAATGGAACTCCACAATGGGAGGAGAGCCAGAACTGGTGCTCCAGGTGAGGCACCTGAGCCCCTAGAAGTTAAGTCTTGTGTTCCTAGCATACATGTTGATTTGTACAGAAATGATGTAACAGTTCGGATTTTGAAAATTAATTATTTCTATTCCTTTCCTGCCACCCCAAAAATAAGAGCAAGAATGCATTTTTTAAAAACTGAAGAATATATCCCAGCATAAAATTCTCTGGCAGAAGACTAATAAACGGTAAACTCATTATGTAAGCTTGTGGTTTCATGGTCAACTGAAATCCATCTAAATTTATGGTCTCTGTTTATCCCTGCCCACAGCTCAGCAGAGGTTTCAGGATGTTCCTTGCATCATTATGTAGGGTTTTTGATGTTGATTCATGGCTGGGTTTGAAGGTTTAAGGGAAGATTTTTTTAACAAATAAGGAATTACTGGGGTTGACAAATAGATTATCCCTAAGGATTTCTTTGCAAACAGAAAAACAGAACTCTAGACTACTGTCAAAAACTAAAAGAATATTTTTAGGCAGAAAAGTTTTTGGCTAAGTAGTGTCTTGGTTACAAATACAAAATTATATTACATTTAGACATGTAATCTACTGAATTGTGCTTTCCTCTGATTATATATTCTGGATCCAAATTACAGCTACAGTCAGACTCGCTGAGCTGGATTGGCAGATTTTGCGCATATTCACATAGACCATTGGTTCATACATTAGGCTTGGGTTGAAAAATTAAATTGCAAGTTGACAATAAGGCTGTTTATACTTACAGATTTAATTATCTTACATGAAATAGAACCAACTGAAGAGAATGAGATCACAAAGGAGACAGTATCCAAGAGATCTTTTAGGATTTCAAAGCAGAAACAATTTGTGTAGATTTTGGCTCATTAATTTCCTTTCACAGTATCCAGAATTCTGTGTTTGAGGAGTTTCTAAAAGACCTGTATTCCTACTATGTTATTTGAAGAAGGACTAATTTTTTCCTCAACTCTTTTTGCAATCCACTTTTACATTCTTCTACAATAAGAACTGGAATGAGGAGAGGTTGTTTGAAATTTAATGTGCATTCACATCTGTTTCAGACATTTGAAATTCAATCTAATAGCATTCATTGGCACAGAAGACTTGAACACTGCCTTTACTAGAGACCATCAATGAATGACTTCTCCCTTCACAGCAATCCTGTGGATTACGTTAGTGATATTAGTTTGTCAGGAATTTACCCTGAGTCTCCGCATATTCATATAAAAATGCAGTCCTAAAATATTAAACACTTCACTAAGGTATCAGATTGGAGAAAGCAAACTGTGGGCTGAAGGAAATGCAGTGCTACCCTACCTGTCCAAAGTCCCTGGGCACTTTGCCCAGGGGAGGCACTGCACCACAGCAATCAACTGGAGCCTCCTGCATTAAAAGCCATCCTAAAAACCTTGAAAATTTATCCTAAGATTTGGGGCAAAGCTAGAGCCCTCACCCTGCGATAACATTACCCTGTTAGTCCTCACTATTGACTGGAAAATTGACCAGGTGAGTAGAGTAATGAAGGCTGTCTGTTTAAAGAGGCTAATTGAACTAGCTGAAAATTTGAAGAAATATCCAAGATAATAAGCTTGGAACACTGAAAATAAATGCAGGGAATGTATGTAAATACTGGGAGGAAAAAAAAAAGGGTGAGAATCAGCAAATTACCTTTAAAAATCAAGAATTTTTAAGAAGGCCTATTTAATGGACTCACTGATTAACTTAGAATATTTTCCTCCCACTATCTAAAAAATGCAGTAACTAATTAAGGTATCATATGAACCAAGCAAAGAGTGCCTGAGCTGAGAATGGCAGGAACTGTTCTGTGTATTTATCGGTGAAGTCAGGTGGACATATCCTTTAATACTGACATGTGAACACTATTCCAGTGTATGAATCCTTAATAGGTTAAATAGATATACTAATTATATTCTAAGTTCATTCTGCTGTTATTTAGGAATTATTACACCGGATAAATAAATTTATAGACTTCTGACTAGAATACTGCACAATACTGTACAGTCCCTCAAAATCCAAATTCAGATTGTTCTTTAACTGCAGTTTTAATCATCAGTGAACATTTATATACAACCTCTGTCATGAGAAATACCAAAAGAAAGTATTAGTTACATAGCTTCATAAGTATAACAACAATTCCATTCCTAATGCAATCTTTAGACTTGCTATAGGCTTTTATGTTTAAATGAAGTTATTTCTAAAGCCTTTTCTCCTTTTAAATTATATTTTTTGTGAAGTTACTTGGAGTTCATAAAGGTAATAACTACTTATTCGTTATATTCTAAAACTGTCTTTGCCTTTCAGTTGAAGGGTTTTTTTAATCTGTATTTCTCATTTAGTTTTCTAGTAAAATCTAAAACTATAGAGCTTATAAAGTATACAACTTGCAAAGTGATGCTAATTTTAGCTAATTTGTCTTTTTTTTTTTTTTTTCCCTTTTCACAAGGCACCACACAAAAAAAGTACATCAGTCTCATATGACACAACACACACAAGTAAATTTCACTGGGTCTAGTCTTCAAGATCACAACACGGATTTTTGTGAAGAAAGAAGATGCCATTCAAATAAAGGCACACAAGGTCTGATATTTATTTCAGACTACTGTAAATGAGGAATAATGCTAATGAAGGAGCAACCAAAGGCCCCACTAATGTGTTTTGATACAACAGAATTTAATATTTTTATCCCCTTTGTTGTACATCTATCAATATTCAAATTCTTAACTTGTTTGACACATTCTACTCTCATCAATCTCATTCACACTATCACAGTATTGAGTTACGGGAAAGATCTTCTTTGCCAGAATACACATACATCACAACTTTAAAAATCAACCATAAATTCAGGAGATAAATACATGTGTACAAAAAATGATGCATAGCTGAATAGAAAATATTTTCTTATAAAAATATTTCAGCATTTTCTTATCACAAATAAGGAATTAAAGGCTTAAAATTATGAGTGCCTACAATACAATAAATGTCTCCTTGAGACAGAGAGATTCTGTATGATTTAGAATTAGTGTTTTCTTTTGTTCTTTAAATTATAAATGCTTATCTGCTGAGATATAGTTCAAAAATATAAGTAAATCCACAATCCTTGAGCCACAGCCATGGAGAATCATTGTGCATTCATCTCTAAATTTCCATATTTTCCATACAAAAGCAAAATAAAAAATCTTTACTGAAGTTGCACCTTCATAGTAAGAATGGGAACTTCCCTGTTCATCCAGGTCTTAGTGTTTTTCCTTACAATGTGCATTTTGATGCAACAGCAAAATGTTTTTAATTCTCTGATACAGAAGCCTATAGCATACAAATGTATGCTTTCTTTTGTTTTGGATTGTTTTTTTAAATTCACACCTTTTAAACTATATATTATCTTTACCTTCATGTTTAGGCTTTGGTTTCATCAGCTTCAATTTTTTTCTTATGCCCATTCAACAGAATAAATACGCAAGTTCCAGAGCCCAAAGAGTTCCCAGGTGCAATTTAACAGTGTACACACAATGTTTAAATACAGTCCATTAATAATTTGTGAATACCTCTATGATCCAGAATCATGTATATCCCCATATGTCCTATCTAGTTTTCACACAATTGTTTTTTTGTATTTTATTATTTTTGTACATTGCTAATAAGGAAGGCTGTTGCAATTTACCACATTTTTCCTGCGCAGCTACATACAGATTATAATATTTTGTTGAATAAAATATATTTTGTTTCAAAGAAACCACTTGTATTTCATCATGTATATTTTGCTAAACCATTTATGGAATATTATATGTTCCTTACCAGATGATTAATGCCACGAATTCCCCTTGGTTGATGCAAGGACTGATGAAGCTGTAAGCCATTTTTGTATGCACTTATTAGTATCAATGAGGCTGACATCTGATTCAAATGGATTAAACAAGAAATTTCCTAATGTTGCCATCACAGAAATGTTTTGAAAGATATTTGACATGGCCATTTTTCTGACACTAGAGAGCAACAGGTTACTCAGACAATTGCAGTTTTTCACTGGCACGCCTTAGTTGTGATTTTTCAAGGCACCATAGAAGTAATCATTACTGAGGGAGGAGTTGGCCCTTTTCTTTGGGGCAAGGAATTTGTGTCTTCAGCTTTGATAGACAGCAGGAACAGCAGACTTTGGCCTCAGGTTCCTTCAGTGGCTCTGTCACCATTCTCCCACCAAAAGTTCCAGATCTTCTCCTCCCCATTGTGAAAGTCTCAGCGCAACTCTGGTTGGCACATTTCCTTTTTGCTAACACTTGACTTGGCAAACCCTTTATAGGGTTATACCTTCTTCTACCAGCAAAAAGTACAAATCCGCTCTCTTTGCAAAACATGTTGGGCTTGTCCACTCAATGTCCTGTATAACTATAGCCCAACATTCCATAAAATGAACCTTGTAAGTGTAGTCTGGAAAATATAATAAAATGTCCTGTCAGGACATTTCAAAGAATATTCCATAGCTGTGATATTAAGCAAAAAAGCTTCCACACATTTCAGAATATTGCAGCAGGAACTCATTTTTATTTAATCAATACTGACAAAGTTCTAACAGAAACTTCCATGCTAAGTTTTTATACAAGCTGCAAACGCAGTCTTGTAGTTACTGATGATGTTGCATTTGTTTTATCCCTAATGGCTTAGCCCAAATTTCAATTGCACAACATCCACCTAAAATTCATTTTTTTTTCAGTTTAGCTCCCTAATTGTAGTGTGAAGTACTTAAACCCATCTTGTTTAAATTGCTATGAAATCCCCCTGCATTTCTCTGACAATCTTTACTTGCTGAGTGGGACTGGTTGTTTTGTCGTGATCTTCTACCAGCCTCGTTATAAACAACAAAATTGTCTCATTATGGGATACAGAGTGAATTCCATGAGGGAACAAGCCTTAAGTGGTTAGCCACTAATGCATCCCTCTTGCTGTGATAGATGGCCCTTTGAGTGAGTCTTTCCTTGAAAGCATTGACTTAAAGAGCAGAGCAACATTTGAGATAACTCAAGTTATCTTGCATTAACTTACTTACATTATCTTGGAGGTAACTCAAAGAACTTTCATTAAGTTCTTTAAGAAGGATCACACTTAAAATTGCACAGCTACATTAACTTACATTACGTCAACTTTCAAGGTCTTGTCTGAGTATTTCTGTCCACAATGGTCCAAGTAAATACTCTTTCAGAGCCAAGTCATACTTTTCATAGTCAATGCCGACTATATACCAACATATATGACATTTCCTAATTTTTAAGCTAGTTATTTAAATTAGAAGAGTATTGTCCTTCTTTCTCAACAACTGTCTAGTAGACCTTTTGTCATGAGACAATTTGAGAATGTTTTTAGAAAGTTAATTCTGTCAGCTAGATCACTTTTTCTACATGTTCACAGAATCATAGAATCATAGAAAGGTTTGGGTTGGAAGTGACCTTAAAGATCATCACATTCCAACCCTCCTGCCATGGGCAGGGACACTTTCCGCTAGAACAGGTGACTCAAAGCCCCATCCAACTGGCCTTCCAGGACTGCTACCCTGATAGCAAGACCAGAGTAGTGAGTTTCCTGGGCACCCCTCCTCTCTGCTCTCATGATGTTGAAATCCACTACTTCATGGTCATTGAACCCCAGAAAGACCTTGAACTTCTGTATTCTCTGGCAGGCTTCTTGCCTCCACTGTGTTAAAAAGGAATTCATCACTGGTCTTCATGGTTTACCAAGTTGCTCACCAACTTTTTTTAATATTCCTTTTGTCTAAACGTATTTTAACATTTACCTTGCCAAAGTGTATGCCCTTTTTTCTGTTTGAAAATTACTACCACTTTTTGAAGACTTTCTAATAATTTCTACCATATTGCTAAATCATTATGCCTTTGAGGTGGAATCTTCTTTTGACATATATAATCCCTATGGCCTCTAAATTCTAACATTACATTTTTAGTACTTTCAAGTAATTAACTCTTTTTTGCTGTATCTTTTAATGTGTTTTAAAGCTTCTTTTTTCAAGGAGTTCTCTTTTTCACAGCTCAACATTAGCCCATGGGTCTTCTTACATTTTTTTCACTGATGCATCTTTAATTTGACTGCATGGTCTTCAACATCTTCATAAACAACTTGAACACAGAATTTGAAAGTATACTAAGTTTGCTGACAGTACTAATTCGGAGGAGCTGTTGAATCCATCAAAGGTAGAGAGGCCCTGCAGAGACCTTGACAAATAAAAGAGATGGCAATCACCAACTGTATGAAGTTGTAACAACTCACAAAGGGCAGGCACTGATCTTGTCCCTCTGTTAACCAGTAATAGGACTCAAGTGAATGGCATGAAGCTGTGTCAGGGGAGGTGTAGGTTAGATATTTGGAAAAGGTTCTTCACCTAGAGGGTGGTTTGGTGCTGGAACAGATTCCCCAGCACCATACCTGACAGAGTTCAAGATACTTTTGGACAGCTCTCTCAGGCGCATGGAGAGACTCTTGGGGATGGTTCTGTGCAGGACTAAGAGTTGGACTAAGTGATCCTTGTGTGTCTCTTCCAATTAAGGAAGTTCTAGGATTCCATGATCTCAGGTATTTGGGGTAGTTCTAGAGCAACTCTTCAGTTGCAGTATTTTGAGGTCAGGTTCCTCACAAATGGCAGACTGAGTCAAAAACAGCTTCTTCTATTTTGTGGTCAAGACTCTTTACTATTTTATTACTGGGCTCTGCTTATTTGTCTAAATGTTGTAATTAGGACATTTTCCTGCTTTTATGGAGTAAGCTTTACAGTTTTTTGTCTCACAGTATAATTTGTTTCTGACAACTATTTCCTGCCTTTAACATACACATATGTATGCTTGTTGTACTTGTCCCTTTTTGTCTCTCCTGATTTTTACTTCTTTATTTTTTAATTAAAAACAAGATGGATGAAAGAAGGCACAGTTGAATTTGTGCTTCTTTTGTCTTGTCTTTCTAAGGAGAAAAGCATGCTACTTTCTGTCTGGGATTTCCTTTATTTGAGAAAAAATAATGACAACTGAATGACTAAAATATGAATAAAATTTATTTCAAATATAAGCTAATGTCTTTGAATTATTCAATTACATTGCCCTATAGCTATTAACCAAGGATTTTTTGCTGACCGTTACTATTCCTTAGAACGTAGCGAAAACCACCCTACTCAGAATAATTTCTGAACTTTTTCACTGTTTGCTGAGTGACAAATTTCACAGAGACTGTTGACTCAGAGATGCAGTGTGTTATTCTTTAACCCCTTGTGGTGGGTCTGGCTGAGCCGGAATTTATTTCCCCATAGTAGTCCTCACAGTGCCGTGCTCTGCATTGGTAGCTAGAGAAGTGTTGATAACGCACCCATGTTTTGGCTACTGCTGAGCACAACACTGTAACATTCCTTTCTCAATCAAGGGTGAGATCCTGGGAGGGGGCACGAGTAGGCCAGCTGACCCACACTGACTTGCCATGGCCCGCAGGGAAAGGGGATAGGGACACAGCACTGCACAAAGGGGTTCTGACACAGCAGAAGGTCAGGGGTGCAATGCCAGTTTATTAGGAGAGACACAGACTTAAACAGGGTTTGGGTAAGGGGAGGTTCAATAACTGGGGTGGAGCACAGGACTGACAACTCAGGGCAGAACAGGACTGGGGGAGAGGGAAAAGATGGGTGGGACTTCGGAGTATCCAGGGGAAAGGACCAATGGGAGCTCACTCTGCACTGCAGCAACCATCAGCCAATCAGTGAGCGGGAAAACCAGGAGAGGGTAAGGGAGTAAACAACTTTTAGAGGGAAAAAACTGAGGGCAAGTCCAGGCAAACCCTAAACAGTATAAACCATAGGGATTAACATGGGGGTACATTAAAATATGGTATAAAACTGGGGAAATAACAGGAAAGTCAGTGGATTTGTAGTCCTTTCAGGCCCCATATAGGTCTCACCAGACTTTGAATCGTTCCCAGTCTGTTTGATGATCCTCCTCACTGACCAAAGGGATATTCCATACCATATGATGTCAACCAGATATAAAAGCTGAGGCAAAGAGCAGGACCGGAGGCACTCATTGTCTCTGATGGCTGCCTGCTGACAACTGCTATGTGTGCTGGAGCCCTGCGTCTCAGAGAAGTGGCCGACCATCGCTGCTTATGGGAAGTAGAGGTTAACCACTAGCTTCTGCTTTGTGCACGTGCACGCTGCTTTTGCTTTCTTTTTTGCATAAATATAAACTGTCTTATTGCAACCCACGATTTGTGTTGTTTTCTTTTCCCACCTTGCTCTCTCCCCTGTCCTGCTGGGAAGGGGAGGGATAGAGCGGCTGGGTGGGCACCTGGCATTCAGTCAAGGTGAACCCACTACACCCCTATGTATTTAAGATGATAAAAGCTGTTTTAGAGTACAATGAAGTGGTTGCTTGTCATGTTAAACAAAGATTCTCATCTTATTCAAAAAATCTGTGGTTTAATTTTGTATTTTCATTTTTCCTACTTTTTCAAAGGGTCAACATTGAATAAATTTTTGGGATAATTGTTTTCCCCCTTCTTTTCTTGTGACAATTATCCCTTTGATAACAAATGACATGGGAAATAAATTTACTTCCTCCAATGAACAGTAACAGTGTAAACAATCTTCTGCTATGGATAGAAACATAAGATGTAAGCAAGAGGTACAATATTTTTGGGTTTTTTTAAAAAGTGAAAGAACAAAGAATGCAAAATTGAAATATTTTAAATTCAAGACTTATCAGTAACAACATTCACTGACACCATTGTGTATTTCCCCTTATTACTGCTGTTCTTCTACTGCAATATTAAAAGAGTAGAGAGTTATATACTCCTTTGGTAATTTCACCAGTTATTTTTGTATACTTGTAACTAAAGCCATTCTGAGTTTCCATATTAACCTTGAGTTGCAGAGATTAATACTGTACCTTAGCAACAGAGAAGATGATCTGTGGTGTTAGTGGATTTTTTCACATACTTATACAAATAAGATTAGATGCAGTATGAAGAGCAAGCTGTAAGTACATGACATTTTCCCAATAAGTGCTTTTCATTATTTTGAAGCATACATAAAACTCCTGCCACGTCAAATCTTCTAATTCTGTTCCATGTGTCATTTAGGATTTGAATTCTGACAGTAACCCACCATGCTGACAAGAACCATAACTTCTCTTACAAAATATGTTATTTTCACATGCTGATCTACTTAACCATAAAAAATTTCCAAGCTTAAATCCATCGTGTTGGAATAAATCCTTTGAAACTTATGTATACTCAGAAAAAATCTTTCACTTGTTTCTGTGTCCTTGAACAAGAACAGGCAGATTGTGTCAGATATGATCAGTTACTTGTATTCACACTCCACATTCAGTCTTTCAGATCACACTTGAGATTTTTGAAATATAATAGGAAATACTGCTTTAAATACCTACAAAATATTTAAAATTGTGAAAACAGAACCATATATAAATCAATTACAATTTTGCCATTAATACCAACAGTGTTCTATTAATCTTTATAACTAAGTGTGTCATGTAATGTCAGTAAAAATTAAAAGCTTTGCCCAGAAAAATGCACAACTATTTGTCCAGGAGGAAGGTATCTTTTCCTTAACTTGGAAAAGGTATTTTTGTTTCAAAATAAGGATGCCTTGATGAAAAACTGCTTCAACATAACTACCACAGTACAATTATACTAATATGATCATAATATATTTCCCTGTGAAACAGTTCTTAAGGCACTCCCTTATCAGAAATGAAATTTCATAGAATGATTTTTTTTTCTTTTTATTTTTCCTTTCTAAACGTATCCAAAATATTGCTTTATGTGACGTATATAAAACCTTAAGTGTTGGAGAAGTATATCAGTATGACTGAAATAGTCCAGGATGCACTCTTTTACATGTGCACGACTTCCAACACAATATATCACCTAGGCAAGGAACTCAATAGGATTCAGAAGATTATACATCTATAGATTTATTAAAGAGAAAAAAATCTACATTTATTTTAGGTACATTTTTTTAAAAAATGGGTGAGCACTAATAAACCTCAGGGTCCAAGTCAGTCATGAACCACTTGAAAAAAAAATGTTTAATTCCTTCTATTGGTATCTAATAAACTAATTTCTGCTCTGAAGTTGCTAGTACTTATTTAAGTCAAGATGTTTGACCACATGTGCAAGTTATTTGATCCATCATAACATGAATTACTGATCTGTAGATTTGTGCATGTTATGTAAGTATCATACTGCATCTTCTTGTTCTTTTTGAACACTGAAGAAATTTACTCAGAGATGTGAAATCACATTTTAATTACATAGAAGTTAAACAATTTTATTATGAATATTAGCAATGAATTCTAAAGTTTATAATATAATTTTAGATGTCTGTAGCAGGTTCACAAAAGTAAATGCAATTTTTCTGCATAGGTTATTCAGGTATCAATGCAGAATGAAAACTCACTCAGTTTTCCAGGATGAAGGAACATGTTCATTCATTTGGGGAAATAGAAAGCCATTGCAAAACAATCTATTTTGCTTTTCCAGTCATACAGCAACTAAAAACCCTTTCTGTTTTGGTGCATTCTTTCTTTCATTGGCAACAGCCTATAATAATATCATAATTTCATTTTATGATGGACCCAGCAGTTTCCCTCCCTAATAGTCTTCTTAGACTTTCAATGTCATTGTAATGATTGTAAGACATGAATGCCTCCTGCAGTGTTTAAAGTGGCTTCAGTGCATAACATAACACATTTTTATAAGCAAGTGACACTTTCTCATGTTTTCAGTTCTCCAAAATAATTTAGAACGCACATTATGAGTTCAAATAAATGTATTAACTAATAAGACTGCAATACTGTTAAGAAAGATAGCAATTTTTTTCTTAGATTCTTTGTTAAATTTCTGTTGAATCTCATTTCAGTGTTTAAAGAGAATAAAATGTGTTATGATGTTAAAAAAGCATGAGAAAACAGTTTCAGATATTGAAGGCTTCTAAATTGAAAACATACTTTTTTTTAAAAAGGAATGTTTCTTTTTCACTTAAAGAGGGTTTCATGTTTCTAATCTTGAGGTTCCATATCAAAATGCCAATCCTTTTCTTGATAGAATGTTTGTAAAACACTGAACTAATGTCTAAATTATGTTTCATTTCTGAATTCTGGTTGTGCTTTATCATGTTAACTCCCAAGCTTTGGAGTTTTTCTTAATTTTTCTTTTTTTGAGAAAGTTCAGTCAAGTTTACCATGGTGTCATGAGACTACACATACTTATAGCCTGTTCTAAACTTAAAATTATATCAGCTAATCAGGACACGGTGGTACTGCACAGTCTCCATCTGACAACTGCTAACTCATTTTTCAGGTGCTTAAGTCACTGAAATCATTCAGTCAGTCACTATTACCTTATTATTGTTCAGTAATGACATATCTATATATTAGTTATTGTGCTGTGACTGATTACTCTGCTTCATATGTCCCAAGCAAACAGCTCTGAATTTTTACATGTTTCACTGATGTGCTCTCAGAGATCTTACACTTGACATATTTAGTTCAGAATTATACTTTTATTTCAAAAGAAATTATTGCTTGAAGAAAAAACAAGAAACATCAAGAAGTTGAATAATGTGACAGGGAAGAAAATAGCCATATTGTTATGGTGACCTGAATGAAATCTTTTAGAACCTGAAGGCTATAAGGGAAGAATGAAGCACAGGAAGTTAGATAAAGAAGATGGAAAAGGTAAACGTTGAGCTATAGTCATCCTCCACTGGATTGATGATTTATGTCTATTCCCATTGTCAGACACAGTATCATAAGATAAACTGCAACACAAACAGAAAAGGACCAGAACATAAATATCTATAAGAATAGGGCCATCAGGTGTGTGTGTAATGACTTTTAATTGTCCTTACCTATTAGTTTTCTCCTTAGGGCGTTGTAAGCAAGGAACTGAGAACTAAGAGTTCAGAAGAGACAAACAGAGCAATCTTAAGTCCAGACTGTCATAGACAATAAATGTTAAGAGTCTCTATGTAATGATAAAAGGGGAGAAAAACATTTTAGAATGTCTGCTGCAGGCCACCAAATGAGATAAAGTTAATTATGAATTGTTTTTAAAAATAAAACCCTGATAACTCTGAAAAAGATCAGAAGCATAGTGACTGGTTTAAAATATTAGTCCTATTTACACACTTCTTGGGAAACACAGATGCGGATAAGGAATAGGCCAGCAGCATTTTTGTATGTGTTCTTCAGAGCAAAAGAAAGACAGAGAAAAAACTGAGGGAAGACTTTCTCCAAGTGTGATTCTTACCAGGAGTTATTAGCTCAAAAGCAAGAAATGAGACTAGATTAACTCATGAAAAATGTACCTTAAAACGGTAGAACCTCTAGAAAGGATCACAGGAGAAGTGCATCTAATAGAAAAAGAAAAAAAATGGTAATTCCTCAAAAGAGGTTGGCAGTTAAAAAAAAGTATTCTATGTTCAGTTATTAAACGTAAATTTTCTTAAGGCGAAAGAAGACAGAAAGTGTAATAAATTTTCCCAATAAACTGTTCAATGTCCTGAAACTCAAGTAAGAAGTGCCAAGAGAGTAGCAAAAAAGACAAATGCTTAAGGACAAGCAGGAAAAAAAAATCAGAAGCACATAGGCCCAAAAGGTCAAACCTCAAAATGAGATACAACTAGCAGGGAACATAAAGGGCAAGAACAAACCATATTACAATTAGATTAGGAGGAAACCCAAGCAAAGAATCACTCCATGCCACAATGGAAACCGGAGGCTAATGACAAACAATGTTGAGAAGTCTGACATGTTTAATGCCCTCTTTTGTTTCAGTTTTCACTGGAAAGGTTAACTTTAATCAGACAATTAATTATCAATGACAGAAAGCAGTAAGAAGGGAAACAGATCCAGAAAGAGTTTCACTGTTCTCCATCTACCTGTGTCTGATGAAATTCACCCCAGATTATGTGGAATACTGCCTGGAGCAACTTCCTATTGCCTTTGAGGCTGGCTAGGAACCTGGAAGCTGAAAAAAAAAACAATGAAGGGAAATAAAGTGAAATAATGAGAAGGAAAATAGGGGGAAAGGAATGTTCACTCATAAATTGGGTCCAGTTACCTAATTCAGGTGGTCCAGGGCTTCTACATGATATAATGTCCCTGTCCACTGATAAGACAAGGAAGGTAGTTTTGTCAAAACATACTTAACTTATAACATAGTGATATGGTTTGGAGCTGGCTCCCTGCTAAGTCTCCAAACCTTACCACAAGAAGTCCCCCCCCACCCCAAACCAAGGGAGAAGAGGGGAAAAAAAAACCAAAAGAACCGAAAACGAGAGAGAGACAAAGCAATATATATATAAATATATTTACACTTATATTACAGTTATGTACAGTTGAAATATATATACAATTTCACAGGGAAAAGGGAAAGGGGAAGGGAAGAACAAAACCAAAATAATATATATACATATATATATATCCTGATCAGTAGCCCAAGGTCTATCAACTAAAAAAATTAGCAAAGAATATCTTACTACTCTCCTTGGGACAACGGAGAGTCACACTGGAGCGACTGCCGGCAGCCTCCGCCTCCCAAGGTCGACAAGGCCTTACCAGGCCTCACTCTCCAACCCGGCAGACTCAACAGCAGGGAACCCACACCTCCAAAGCCGCCGGAAGGAAAGAGGGCAAAGGCCTTTCCTCCCTTCTTCTTATACCCTGGCTTATGTAAAAATCGTAGGGAATACCGGGTAAATCTGGGCACTTCCTTGGTTACAAGCTGGTCACCAAGGAAGGCCTAGGCCAAACTACCACACATAGATTAAATTAGTAGTGCATATCTTAAGAAAAATGCTAAACTGGATAATGAATTATAGACTACTAACCTTAATTTTTTATAGTCTTACATGATTTTCCGGAAGATGAGAAAGTATATTCTAGAGGAGGGTATAGAACTCAGTTACTGTTGTCTATGTAACTGAAATTACAAATTCAATATCTCACAAAGATAGTTTAAGAAAGTTTCTGCAGCAGTCAATTCAAAGTCTAGCACTGTTCAAGGGTTCCATTAGCAACTAGGACAGCAAAATATAAATTACAGTGCAAGGTAAGTGCAAAACTAGATCAATTTTTTTTTTTTTTAACTACAAAGCTAAATAAAGTAAGGATTCACTAGGGATATGTTCTCAGTTCAGGCCTATCTGAATTTTTTGTTTACAAAATGGATGATAAATGATGGTATTCCCATACTATATTTGCAGACGTACTATAATGTATATAACTACTTGTCGAATTAAATAACATTAAAATCATCTTGAAAAAATTAAAGAAATAGTCTGAAATGCCTATAGCTCTGTAATTATATGAGCAGGAATGAATGAAATTGATTGAACAGCAACCAGCTAGCACGATTTGGACACAGTTCTACAAAAATTGATCTAGAAATTAGAAGGCATCATAGCCTAAACATGAACCACAGTCATGCTACTGTTTAAGGACAAAAAATACCCAAACAAATACTAATTTCATACTGTAACATGAAAGCTACAAAAACATACATGAAATATGTGAAGTAATGTGTGGGTTCTGGAATAACTGTGTGTAGCAAGAGCACATATGGTATATACATCTTGATTTTGGCATTACAATTCAGGTTAGATATAAATCAGAAGAAGATGAGTAAGAATGAGAAGTACAAACACCACCACCAATTTGTATATTAAACACAATGTAATTTGTTTGGAGGGACGCCAGGACATCCTAGGAAGCAATAGAGAAAGAGAAGACTGAAAGATGACTTGGCATTTCCCAACTTGTATTTTCCATATTAAAGTTGAAAGAACTCTCTGTAATTCACAGTCAGCTCTGTTTTGGTTTCTGCGCTCTATTAGTCTGATACCTCTAAACACATGAAGCAATTCTCAAGAAGAGTACTTCAGAATTTTACAATAACTGAAAAATATTTGACTGAAGAAGTTTGTTGCAATAATTAAAAGACTTTACAATTCACCAAAAGAAAAGCAAGATTCTATTATATCTCTTCCTAAATCATTAGTTGGGGTAAGAATGTTCTATGACCTTTTTTCCTTAGATCAAAGAGGTCTATCCTGTTACCAATTTATTGCCATGTACAATTTTATATAGGTATTTTATATCTTATATATATAACACATAAAATGGTGAGTTAATGCTAATTATAGCACATTAAGAGCAAGAGGGCAGGTTTTTTACCCAAATAGTGCTAGTGTTTCTGGTTTTTTCCTTAATTTGTCACTTGCAATACTTTGGGTTATTAGGGCATAGAAGCAGAAACTTCTGGATAGCCAACAGTGTGCTTCTATGGGCAATTTCCTGACTTCTACAGGAAATGTAGGGTTTATGAATGGATGACATGTTGGAAGGAAGGGATGCCATCTAGAGAGACCTTGGTGGGCTTGAGAGGGGGGCCTATGCGAGCCTCAAGTCCAAGTACAAAGTCCTCCACCCAGGTCAGGGCAATTCCAGATATAAGTATAGACGGGGAGAAGAAGACACTGAAAGTAGCCCTGCAAAGAAGGACTTGGGGTTTCTTGTGGATAAAAAGCTGACATAAACCAACAGTATGTGCCAGAAAGCCCCTTGTATCCTGGGTTTCATCAAAAGCAACGTGTCCAGCAGCTCTAGGGAGGTGACTCTGCCCTTCTACTCTGCCTGTATGAGACCACACCTGGAGTGCTGTGTCCACCTCTGGGGTCTCTAGCACAAGAAAAACGTGGACCTGTTAGAGTGGGTCCAGAGGAGGGCCACAAAATTGATCAGAGGGGTGGAACACATCTCGTATGAAGACAGACTGAGAGAGGTGGGGTTGTTCAGCCTGAAGAAGAAAAGGTTTTGGGGAGATCCCATTGTGGCCTTCCAGTAGGATAATAAAAGAGAGGTATAGAAACTTTTTGCATGGGCAGATAGAGATAAGGCAAAGGGAAGTGGTTGTAAAGTGAAAGATGAAAGATTTAGATTGGATATTAGTGTGAAATCCTTTAATGTGTGGGTGGTGGGGCACTGGAACAGATTGTCCAGGCACTGGAACAGATTGTCCAGAGAAGCTGTAACTGCCCCAAGTGTTCAAGGTCCTGTCAGATGGGATATTGCACAACCTGATCTAGTGAAACGTGTCCTATCCATGGCCAGGGGTTGGAACCAGATAATCTTTAACGTTCATTTCAACACAAGCCATTCTATAATTCTATGATTTTACGAACCGCAGTAAGAGAGAAGGGTTATGCAAGGCAACCTAAAGGTGAACTTCTCATAAAGAGGTGCTTTAATTTTCAAACTTATTTTTAAAAAATCTGCTTTTAAATTATTTTAAAATATTTAAATTAACACCAGAAAGTCTGAGCAAAGTAATTTCATTAGTTTGTGTAGATAATGAATACTTTATGATAAAACATATTTTGCCCTGAAAGTAAGCAAATAATTACCTTAAGTCATTGCAACTTTATTACATCATGCAGCACTAGGAAATTGCCTTCTTTTCCATTTAGCTGAAAATACTAGATATACTCCCTGACCTTTTGAGTAATATATCATAACCCAAAATGAAATATAGTGCAGGATGCAATATCTTGGTTTTGTCCTGCTATATGAGTCATTTCACATTTATTTTTTCTTTCTTTTTGACTGTTACTTACAGGAGGACCATGAAGAGCATGCTTCTACATATGGTCCAAAATTGGTCCACAAGAACTCTTTTACATAGAACATGTTTCAGATTTGTGCTGCTTAAAAGTTCCTCAATTAAAGTGAACAATCTCTCTACCAGAGAGAGATTTGATGCATGTTCTTCTAAAAGTGTCAATAGCTGAGCTTTCAGTATAAATTTTGTGTAGTTCCATCTGGAATATCATGTCTTCTATGACACCAGGAAATGTATCATGTTGGTATAACTTAAAGACAAAAACACATCAAGTAATTTTCCATATGGTGGCTCCCCCAGTAGAATTTATTTTAATATGAATAATATACAAGACATATATATAACCTACAGAAGTCCATTTGCTTGTAATTTATGAAAGACAAAGAGAACAAAAAAAGTAAACAGGGAAGCCTTTTTGCCTTGATGCATATTTGTCCATATTTTACTCAGAATGCTTTGCTAACATAAAACACTTTTAATGTTTTATGTTTACAAATATTTTTATTTGCAGGCTTCTGCAGTGAAATGATATCAAATTATTAGTGAACTCAAAGACTGTATTTCAAAGCTCTGTAAGAATGTTGGCCACTAAAGAACTTAATGTCTGGCAGATGCTCAAGGCTAATGAAATACTCCCTACTACAATTAAATTCTAACATCTTCACAACTAAAAATAGGCACAAATTATATTCTAATGGGTGCCAGCCACAGAAATAGCTCAAACAACTTAACAGATGCAAGGCATTTTGTATGTTTTACTTCATGACTTTAAAGCATCTTATAGATCTTTTGATGCCAGACTGCAACTTACACCTCAGGAACATGTAGGTACAGATGACTTTGTCAAATCAAAATGGTGATCTTTATATGAACTTCTGGTTGCATAGTTCTTCAGAACAGTAAAGAAAATGTGAACAGGATTATTCCAGAAACAAAAGGCAATATCAGAAAGTTTTCCAGTGTAAGGTGAAGGAAGAACTTCTAGTAAAACTCTTTAACTGAATTCTGTCATGAAATCTACAGTCATAAGCCCTACAAAATGAATACAAATACATAATTCAGCATTTCATCCTGGAATATGTCCATTGATGCCAAGGAACATTGGGACTAAATCAAAGGTAGTAAGGAAAGATAACATAAGATTGCACAGAATAGATACAGAAGTCATTTTTTTTTGTATATTTTGCATATATTATTTACCCTGTATAGCTAACAAATAGAAAATAACAATAATTTGCATAATCCATTTGGACCCAGGTCTGTTCTTATGGTATTCCTCAATCACAGCTGCTATACCAACAAATCAAGTCTCATTATGCTTACCCCCATGAAACAGCCTTTATTTTTTAACAAGTGTGCTAGGTTTTCTGTTGCAGGATTCAAATTGTGAGCAATTTCCATTGCATTTCTGTAGGCCTTGCTTGACATGACTAGAAGCTGTAAGCTGTAATGTTTATGCTTATAGACTATGTGAAAATATGCAATGTTTATACTTGTTAGCTGTGTGTCTAATTATAAGGTTTGAGAACATAGTATGTTTAGAGCAAGAAAGCCTTGAAAAAGTATAGATAAGGGTGCACCTGCAGATTTCAGAAAGTTCCTAATTATGAAGGCCTCTACATGCCAAGTATGATTTCAGATCGCGTGGACAGAACATCAGGTCCAATGAACTGGAGACATAAGGCGCGTGTACAGACTGAGCTATCCAATCACCTTGTTGTAAGCATGTGCCCCAAACAAACTAAACTGTATAAAAGTTGACTTAATTAAATAATAAATGGAACATATGGCTGACCACATTGGCCTGTATGCCTTATGTTTATACCCCTCCATCAATAGTTTTCTGCAATTTTGACAGTCACAGCAAAGTGACTAAGTTAAGTTTGACAACAATTAGAATTGTTGATGCTGAGCTCGTCCTGGATACATTTTCCATGCATCAGGGAAAATGCAGACCAAGTTTTCCTATGCCCGTTTTAGTCTTCCACCTTTTAGATCTGGCCTGTGATCTCAAACAGATACAAACTTGTAATAAATTACTTGACTTGAAATCTGAGTCATACTTCATTTGAAAAAGGAATGATTTCAGACTATGCAATTTTGAATCAACCTGTAACCTTCATGTCACCATAATTTGCCAATGTAAATGTATGACCAGTCTGTTTTCAGCTGCACTTGGAGCATAAATTACTAGAACACTTTGGGAAAACTGTAGCAATGGATGTCAAACTACTTGTATGTGGTTTTGTTTAGATTTATTTGGTAACAGACTGCATGTAGAAACTTAATATTAAGCTAAAATGATCTTCCTATATCTGACTCATAATTGTATACAGATTTTGTCTGAGTTAACACTTCTCTCACACACATACAGTTATATAGACAAGACAGTTAAAAGTAAACAGTTTAAGTATGTGAAGCTGTTTTTATAGAGGAAGAAATAAATATTGGAACCTGGTTTTAAGTTTTTCACAACTACTTTTGCACAAAAAATAAGGCAAGATGCAAATAATTTGCCTACGGAGGTTAGCACCTACAGTAGTGATTTGCTGGCAAAGTTATGCATATCAGAATAGTAAAATGTAAACTAAGAAGACAATGTATGCAGCAATCGAGTATTTGAATAAGTATCTTCCTCCATCATAAAATTAATTAAATTAAACTAAAAGGATATATAAAATGCAAGGTGAATTGCTTTAAGATACGTAATTCTACCATACACACAGACAGAGCGAAGCTTGCAGTCTGATGCGTCTTACATGTCTGCACTGGCAGATTCATGAGCCTATGAGAGTTGGAAACATAAGTTGATCCCTGTTCACCTGTCATTCTAGTCACCTGTTAACTACACAGATAAACCGGGAAAAGGTAAGTTAACTCCTTGCTTATGCTCTGGGGAAATTATAAAGGAATGGAGAAGCAAAATTTAAAAAAAACAAGCCAACAAAGGAAAAATATATCTATTACCCTTGCAGGTCTCTTCACTCTCACACCTAACTAGAGCTAAATGCCTAAGAACAAATCTATGCAATCCAAAACTATTTATTTTGAGTAGACCTAGTAGACGTACAACTTGCATGCAAAAACTTTTCCTGGTAGTCCTAATGAGCAGAATGACAATGCAACTTTCATACCAGATTGTATAGTGCCAGCCACGATATATGACTACAGCATGAACTACATAGAATCTTAACATCCCACACTGACATAATCACTAACCTAAATATTGTGAGGATTTACAATGTTTACAGAATAAAAACAATGAAAATAGTGTTAATAAATAGTAAGATTAAAATTCACACAAGGTTCACAGATCTTCTGATAAAGCATGACTAAAGTACTAAATGAATGCCTGAAGGAAAAATTTATTGGATAGATATTTTTAAAAGTGTTCAGTAAAGCAGAATATTATCAATTTAAATTAGTTTATTTGCATCACAGCAATGGCAGTGTTAGAGCATTAAAGAAATCAAATACTGTATACTGAAATTCATATTTTAATAATATGCATTATTTGGAGAAATATTTTGACACTGCCACTTAGAGCAAGGCTTGACCTCTCAAGACATAAGTACTATTGATTATTTTAAGACAACAATAATATAAAATGGAACTATTCAAAAACCTGTGAAGTTACTTAGAATATCTTGGTCAAGTAAGTCGAGAACATATGGCAATAAGGTTGGTTTTGTGATTAAATAGTTCCACAAGGATTTGAAGAGAGATTACCTACACAATCTGTAAAGAAAGAGTCTTTGTTAAAATATACATGCTCACATACACGTATCACCTTTTGCTTTGAGCATGTATAAATTATTTTTCTCTCCAGTGAAATATTGCCTCTCTATCACTTGTTGCCATTTTAAATATATACCATCACATAATCATGTTCTCACTTTCTTCATCTGGCAAAAGAGCTCACAAGTGTGGTGAGCATTGTTGGTTTTCTGCTTGTGGCCATGGTAGGATTCAGTTCAGGTAATATGAAACTCAAAAATAAAGTTTTCAATTTACAGATCTAAGTTTGAATGGAATCCAGAGATCTAACTTACACTGATTAAACCTTCTACCTAAGTGAGGAAAAGTGAGAAGTTGACACTATAAATAAAGACTTCATCTCCAAAACAATACCGAAAATTATTGTGATGCCTAAATTTTGCCAAAATTCTATCTCAAATATTGCAGTGGATTGAGACCAGATGGTAGCCAAACACACACTCTTCCTTTCACTCACATCCCTCTCCCAGGTGATGGGGGCAAAAAGAGAAGAAAAGCAAAAAGACTGGTAAATCAAAGTAATGACAGTTTGATAAGGAGGATAAAAGCCATGCATGCAAGTGGAGCCAAACAGAGGAATTAATTCACTAGTTCCCATTGGCAGGCAGATGTTCAGCCACTTCCAGGAAAGCAGCCCCTCAGCACACAAAATGGGAAGACAAATACCATAACCACAAATATAATGGCCAGTCTTCGCGAATGAAGATTTTGGGAAAGGTCTTTTACCTTTCAAGCCTGCGCAATGGATTTTTTAGGTGAGACACAGCATGCGCTGAACTGAGCCCACCCTTTAATCCTAAGGTTCAAGCGAGCTCGGACAATGGCAGTGAGGTCCTCAGGACGTAGGTTTGTTTAGAGTGACCTTCTCATAGATGGATGGCCTCACAGGGCTAACAAGCTCCATCTGCCTGGGGGACCAGGAATCGAACCTGGGTCGCAGCAGTGAGAGTGCCGCATCTTAACCACCAGGCCACCAGGGGTCCCCATAACCACAAATAACCCCCTTTCTTCTCATTTTCCCTGAGCCCTTATTGCTTGGTTACAATGCCACATGGTATGGAATATCCCTCAGCTGTCCTGACTGTGCCCACTTCAGCCTCTTCTCACACCCAGCTTATTCCTGTTTGGGCTGGACAGTGAAAAGAGAGAAAGCCTTGACGTTAGGCACTCTTCAGCAGTAGCCAAAACACTGTTTTAGCTACAAATGCAAAGCAGAGCACCATACAAGCTGCCATGAAGAAAGCTAACTTTGTAACTTCACCCCAGACCGATCCAGTACAGACACTAAAGCTGAAAAATTGAAAAACAAAACTCTTCTACAGACAGCAACCACTTAGCACTAGAAACACCTACATACCATACCCAGCTCGATTTAAGCTTTCTCTGTGTTCTGTTTTGTCAGTTTTGCTAATTCAGGTCTTAAAATGAAAGTACTGCCAGACCACCTTCTTTGAATATTTCCTTCATCTAGGAAATATTCACAAAGAATTCTGTTCAGAAGAGCACAGAATGGGACAGAATTTGTAATCACTGAATTCAGTCTCCTCGTATCACAGGCAGACACTAGTCCCTAGCACAAAACATCAATGTCATGTCACATTGCTCCTGTTGGAAAACTATCCTAAAAGCTCTACTTTGCAGTGACGAAACTGAAAATTAAGTCTGTTACAGTTGTAGGCCAGTGCATAGGCCAGTGTATACTTACAGAAGTTCTTAATAGAGTCCATGAAATCTTCACACAAATTTAGGAAAAGAGTCAGCAGATTATACCAAAGGAGGTAGCAAAGATGATGACATTTCTGCCCCATGCAAACACCAAGAGGGCAGGACTAGCTGAGTCAGGAGAGATGCAGCCCTATTCTAAAAGTTCATGTTCCCTCTATTCTCTCTCTCACCCAGTGAACTTTGCGTTCCTTTCTTTAGAGAAGTACATTTTCACATGACTGAAGTAAGGAACCTGAGAAGGATCTTAGGTGTCCACTTGTAATCAACAATGTCTATTTGTGAGCTATGGGTGGGATAAAGTAGCTGCTTATATACTGGTCAGGTGGGTCCAGCTCTACACTTATACTTTTCCTTGTGCCCCAGGGCTTATTTTTAAGTCTTATTATGCAGTTAGACCCAGAGGAAGAGCCTGAAAAGAGCAGGGACAGAAGAAAATTTTTTTGTAGAATATTACTTAGTAGCACCGCCAACAACAAATGTTAACTAAAGTCTAGTGTTGGAGGTAAAATGTTTGAGATGTAGCTTTCAACTTGGGACAACTATGTCATCTAACTGTTTTGAAAACAGATATTTATTGTATTGATTCACATATAAGTTGCTGTAGACCACATAAGGTATGTGAACTAAAAGTGGGACACTTTAAAAGCTACATTTAAGTGATGATGAATAAAGGATTTAGAAAAGAGCTGAAATTGCTTCAAAGGGAAAATTTGGATCCATTAATCACCTCTGGAAATAGTCCAGGAAGGAAACAGGTAGAGAGGACAAAATTGGACAAAGTGCTTTGGAAGATAAACAGTGACACTGAGAGAAAATAAAATAAATTAGAAAAAAGACAGTACAGGGAAACATATGTGTTTTCTTCTCCTGATCATTACCTGATCACTTTCCACTGGAATCCATATCAAGTAACACAAATAAAACTGTGCCTCCTCAAATTTTCAGAACTGCAAGAACTGCAAGTGAAGTCACTGAGAGCTGTGTTTTAAATATCTAAGTGCTGGATAATACTGATGACAGTACTAAGGGAAGAAAAACAAACAAACAAAAAACCAACACTTTTAAATGCTCTAAAATGAACAGATAATATTTTTCTTAATGTGCCTGTGCCTCTGATCTTCAGATACGAATGGAAAAATCTTTCAGAAGAAATATTAATCAAAGTTCATAAACGTACCTGTGAAGTCTTCAGCCAACATAATAATTTACACAGTAGAAAAGAGGAAAATAAAAAAGTGTCTAGAAAGCAGAATTTGGAGAATATGTAGTTTTGCATCACATATGTAGACAAAAATTGAATAGTTGACCACTGAGTGACATCACATACCCTTTGAACAAAACAAATCTTGGATCAAACAGCAGTACTTAACATAATAAACTGCTCCATTTTGTAAATGTGTTAGAGTGATACTGTTTTCCTGCTTTTCCTAGTTTTTCAGCATTTGACTTTTCAACCTGAACAATGTTCTTTCAGTAGGACTTTTTTCATGGAGAAGTATATTTATTTCAGGTTATTTAATTAAAATAGCTATAGTCAAAGAAATACATCTCAGCCTCCCCATATGCTTTATCTACATAGGCTTTGCTTAATCCCCTGAGAGCTCAGCTTCAAATATGTATTACAAACCTGCTTTCATGAATGGATGTGTTAATAATAATACAGCCATTTGTATTCAAACTCCAGCTATCTCACCTTTGGGGATCCTTTGTCTCAGAGACTTGATTCATTATTAGTATAGCTAACAAGGTTCCAGTTTCTCGATATCAGTCTCCTATTTAGTTCTAATTTGTAATATCACAACCTTTGTTTAACCTCAGCTGCAGACAAGACTTCCTGATTCTATTCTAGACAGCAAAGTCACATTAATTCTTCAATGGACATTTAGATCAATGAAAATATGATGTTAAAAAGTCATTTTCATCCAAAGAATTTTATACGAGGGTAGTACCAGCACCTCAGTATGTCCTCACAATACCAAAAAAAAAAAAATCCTGGTCATTCATCTCTTTGCTGCAAGTAAAATGATGCTTATACTTGAAAGATTTCATAAACATAACTTCATCATGAACATCTCCAATTTTTTTCAATAGCTCCATCTTCAGAAAATGTACAGTTGATATCTGAGAAATAAAGGAGAATATGTTATGCTCAGGACACACTCTGTAATTTCAGTAAAATAAAATGCTGCTTTTCTGATCACATTTATCTTATTCTATCATTAAAGTATATCAACTTCTTTTGTTAGAGTAATTTTGACATGCAAGACCATGAAAAAACTGTCATTTTTAAGAATCATTCAGGTGGTAATTCTGGTACTGAATTATTTTACTACAGGGCAAAGTAGTTAGAAAGCTAGCTTTTTTTTTTCAGTTGTGATATAGATTTAAGGAAGTTTTTCATTTGGCAAAACATAATAGTCTAGATGTAGTAATAGAGGAAATTTTACATTTTTCCACATTTGACATCAATAGAGCAAGTGAGAACATTTTAGATTATATGCATTTTCTTCACACATTGATCAATCACTACCACTGCTCAGTATTGGAGAGTTATTTAGAATTTGTGAGGACAAGCTTTATGTGACTTCCTAGTGTCTCTAATAATAAATACTTCACCACACCCACTCTAGATAGTATGGACTCATATTAACCTGCACAAATCGTCAGTGCCACTAGATAGAGTTAACAGACACATCTGCCTGTTTCTTTATGTGGCACAAAATGTTCTTTTTAGGAAGAAAAGCATTTTTAGTAGTACAAGTTTCTGGATAGAAGGCCTTTAGGTCTCTCACTGAAGTCAATGCCTACAACAGAGCAAGATCTTGGAGTCCCTCAGGACTCATGAAAGCATCTCATTAGGTCCCATGGACTCCTGCACTTTCAGATCTCTTAGATGTTATCAAACCTGATCTTCTCCTACCATGGGCAGTTCTTCATTCTCCCAGTCTCTGCCTTTGCCTTCTGTGACTTGGGCGATGTGGCTGGAACAGGACAAAAAAAGTCACTGAGTACCTCCATATCCTTGGTAAAATGATCTCCCATGGCCTTCTGGAGAGGGCCCACATTTTCCCTACTGTTCCCTATATCACCAGTGCACCTGACCTACTTCTTGATCTTTCATGACTTTCAACAGATCTGTAGGTTGTGCTGCAAGAGCAAATTAAACCTGCCATCAGCTGTATTTTTCCAACATCTGTCTATCTTTGATACTTTGCCATTTTTTTACAACCATTTTGTGAATAATTTCATATGTTTAGTACAGAAGTTTCATTAACTATCAGTGAGAGCCATTTTCAATGCTTAAAAGATGCATCAGATCTATTCAAATTTTTCACAGTAAGTGTTAATAGAATCTAACGAAAAAAAGAAATTGTTTCTCAGACTATCATTGAACCCTCAACCCTCTTCGTCAAATATACTGTGATAACTGTTAGAAAAAAATACTCAGGAAAAAGCAGCTCTAGTTTTTCAAAGATTTACATATTAGTTTAGCAATCTAAAATCCCCCTTACATGAAATGAAAAGAACACAACTATATTCTGAGTAATTTTCCATAAATACATGATTTTCTTTCTTCAGTAACTCCTTTTTTTTCCACTCCAGATTCTCAACTTCTTGGATTTTTTTCCTGAGATATGAAGCAGGTACAGGTTGACTTATAAACTGGAAAACATCTATTAATTCCTGGAGGTTTCAGTCCCCCTTTCCTATCTCCATGAACAAAATTTCTTTTTTTTCCAAGATGCAGAAAATTTTTTTTCAAATGTCTTGAAAACAGTCTAGAAATAAGAATTTGAATCATTAATTTCTGTAAAATGCTTCTGTTGTTATACAGAATCTTCGATGTCTACAGGAGACATAGTGAAAGTCACAATTAAAGGGATTTCATTAAACATATTCAGGCCATTAAGTTGTTCAATTTTGCATTAAAATTATTAGCATCTCATATGCAGTAGGAAAGGTATTTGGCAAGTGGTGATAGTTGTAAATATAAAATAGACATATATTTTTCTTTGCCAAAACCAAATATCTGCATGCACATAATGAATATGTAAATTTTTATGTGTAAAGTTGCTCCTTTACCTTGTATGTTTTCCTCTTATAAAATATTTACTCAAGTTTCCAACTTTATTTATGGAAAATTACTGCAGCAGATTATGTTTAATAGTTGCATCTTTTCACTACAGTGCTAGCACAGTTTGAGGTTTTGCCTAGGTCTAGTAACTCACTTTCCAAAGTTACTCAAAATGAATAGTGCTAAATCAGATGAATGTAGTTTTGACTCCAGCTTGAATCTGCTTACACCTAAGAACTGTTACTGGTGACTGTGAAAGGATCTAAACACAGAATCATAGAATTATAGAATGGCCTGGCTTGGAAGGGACCTTAAACATCACCAAGCTCCGATTCCCCTCCTTGAATGTGGACACCTTCCATTAGATCAAAACCCCTCCAGCCTGGCCTTGAACACTTCCAGGGATGGGGCAGCCATGGCTTCTCTGGGCAGCCTGTTCCCGTGCATAGTAAAGAATTTCTTCTGAATATCTTCTGAATCTAAACCTACCCTCTTTCAGTTTGAAGCCATTCCCCCTTGTCCTGTCCCTACTTGCCCTTATAAAAGGTCTCTTTCAATCTTTCTTGTGCTTTCTGGGCTGTGACTGCGCACTGATGGCTCATGTCCAGCCTCTCACCCACCAGCACCCCCAAGTCCTTCTCAGTAGGACTGCTCTTGGTCTGTTCACCCCCCAGACTTGTATTGGAGTTGTCCCTACCCAGGTGCAGCCCCTTGCACTCGATCTTGTTAAACCTTCATGATCTTCACTATGGCTGTTATTAAACAGCCAAACAGCCTCCACCATAAATCCAACATACATTTGTTTTAAGTATTTCTCAAGCACATAATAAAACCTGGCCTCAAACTTACTTAAATTATCTACTGAAACACATTACTTGCCTATTAAAAAGAAAATGTGATCTGTAAAAAATGTTCTTCTAGCATTTGTAGCAACTGTATGAAGAATGAACTGGCTATAAACAGGACTGGAAATATAATTGTTCTCCTGTGAGATCTCTAAATTCCCTGACCAATCAACTTTTGAGCACTAGTAGAAATTGCACTATGAAACTTTTAATTTATATAATAATTTCTTAGAAATTAATCAGTGTTTGTTTCTTTAAGTAATTATTTCAACAGAAGGAGCCTAGTCCTTTTCTGTCCCCAGAAACAAATTCACAATTTTGGCATTAGACCCAATTCTTCACACCTTGGTCCAACAAAGTGTCAGAGGAATTCTTCACAGCAAAAGAGGCTGGTTTGTTTACAAAGAGAGAAAACAGCTAAGTCTCATTCTCTTTGTTTGTTTATTACTTCTTATAAAAATGTAACAGTATACAGTCATTGAAATTAAAAGGGCTGAACATTTTTTCTTTTCACCCAAAAAAATACCATAAAGAAAACTTCTTAAAGAGGTACAAATGCAGGATCTATACAAATATTTTAAAACAGACTGAATATCATCTTGGTTGCCTACATAGTCAAGACAGTATCTGCACACAATTCAAAAAGGAAATCAGGGCCAAAGGTTGTAGCTAGGGCTGAAATCACTGTTTTGTAAAAGGTCAACATACCATATAAACAGAAAGAACTTAAGAGGTCACTTTTTCCACCTCTTTGCTCTGAGGCATTATACCTAGATAATCCTGACAGACTCTCATCTCATTTTCTTGAACAAAGAGGAATATACATTATTCATTACACAGTAATATAAGAAGGTACCATATTCCAGCCAGTGGATTCTCACCAGATTCTATTTCTCTATATTCAGCATTTCTTGAAGGCAACCCATTAGCTGCCTGCCTGTTTTGATACACTGGACTTTTTTGTGCTGATGGATTACTCTGATGACCTGCTTTTTAATTCAGAAGCCCACTTGCTCCATTTATCCATGTTAAATACAAGTAATAAAGTTTGGGTTTAGCATAACCCATTATTAATGAAGATTCAAACCTCAAATAAGCTGGGAATCCTTCAGTCTTTACCTCAGTAGTCTTCCTTCTTTGACAAGTTACCATATAACCTCAAGTTCTTTCTAAGCACACCCACGAAGGACCTTTCCTTCTACGTAAAAACATTGATAGAGTTTGTCAAAACTTTTCAGGGAACTAAGAAAAGTATCTCAAAAACAAGCACACACGAAAGCCACACTGAAAGAAATAGTAAAATATTCTAAGAGGTGAAAAGTTTTGTCAACAAAATAAATATATCTACACAAGAAAAGCAGAGTATTCTGTTTCTTTACATAAACTATAGATGAACATGTAGAATGAGTTATTCAGATGGATATATCCTTATGAACTAATGGCTGTCAACTTGGTTATATAAACCAAAGCTTAACTCTCCTTAGTAGTCATCTCTAAGGAATTATTCAACCACGGGAGAAGAGAATACTCAAATGAGATAAGAGGTTTTCATTTGCTGGAGTGTTTTTGCCAAAGAAGTTTTAGTGTGCATAAAAAGCAAAGGTAAGGGAAAGATTAATTCCTAGTCTGGTCTATGACTCTTTATCTTGCGAAATGGAGCACTCGAGTTAGTGGCTCTGCAGACTGTTGACTTGTTTATACAAAGTCTATTGTTTATACAGTGTCAGCAGGGTATTTACTGTCCTCCAAAAGCCTGTTGACTGGTGTTTAAGGTAATGTCCCTGAGGTGGAAATATAAGTTCAAAAATCCCTCAAACAAGGAAAATAATTAAGCAAGATTTCTGACATCTGTGGTTTAGTGCTGAACTATGTCATATAGGAGAGCATCACCACTTATTTTGCCTATCCTTGACTAAAATTGTATGAATGCATAATACTCATCAGAATAGATAGAATTTATTATGTTGGATGAAGAGTAAGCAGTTTTATATCACAAGAAATTGAGGAGAAGTAAGGAAACAAGAGAGAAGAAAGTGAAAAAAGGGAAGGAGGGAAAGCAGATTAGGTTATATATGTTTTCTCTGCAAAAACTGGTAAGAAAGGAAGTATTGGATAAAACTCAACTAGGGAGAAAAAAAACAGAACTTTTAAAAATTGGACATGGGAACTTCATTTTTTTTCAGACAAGGAACAAGGACATATAATATGAAAATACAAACTGGGAATAGTGTAAATGACAAGATACAAACAGAACAACAACATGCACTTAAAAACTAGATCAGAAAATAGACAATTGACTACAACTGCCCATGGGAGTCTCAATTTCATCACCTCAATATAAATATTTCTCTAAAGATGTGGTTGCAAAGTTACCTGATAGAATAGATCTTCTGAAAGCAATGTTCTAGCCTGTCACTAAGGGTTCCTGAATGTTTTTCAGTATCACAATTGCCCTTGCTGGAAATACCTAGCCTTCCTGCATTTCACTGCTACTAAAGAAACAATTGTATTCCTTATTTCTCGCTGACAGATGGATCAGTTTGCTGAAAATTAAAAAGAAAAAAAAATTCCCACTGAAGTCTCTGGTATAAGAACATCTGTGAGATGAGCAAAGCTACAAGTCAGAGAGGATTGGTAACAAAATGTCACCAGGCAAATCAACAAATAGATGAGATTGTTTTCATAATTTAAAACTGTCTGATGCCAGTTCATAAAGTGGTGAGGGATTGGGATGAAACATTCTGAAACTTTTGCCTGCCTGAACTAGTAAACTGTTGACCAATTATATGAAAGCTGGTGCTTTGTAAACTTTAAAGTGAGGAATTGACATAGGCAATGAAGATGTTTCCTATGTGAAATGGTTTTAAATTATTATGTGGTAAATATTTTTCAACATATAAAGAACATGTCTCATAGTGTCTTATGATTAAAATACTTAACACCTTCATGTTTGTAAACTTCTTACTTATTATGTGCAGAAACCAGTTCAATCATCCTGAAGTGAAACAACTTCTGGCAAGAACACCAGACTCTATTCCTAGTACTCTATTTAGAAAGTCTAACAGGGCTCAGAGAGCAGAAGGTGTGGAGGGAAAACACTGACAAAAAAAGTGCATTGCAATAGGATCAAAACAGTTTTGCTGACATTTCACATCAACTTGGAAACTGAAGTAGTCAGAGATTATTAATTCTTTCTGCTTTGAACTGATTATGAACTGATTCTACTTTGAAAAATGACTGCCTGAAATTACTGCTTTCATACCCAATATATTTTTCACATGCCTTTAGAGCCCTACTTTTGTCACGTTATTAAATGAAAAACAAACCCAAATCAACATTTTTCTACTGTTTACTCCCTCCATTCCCCAGAAGCAGGTAAATTTTGTGTATTCTCAATGCCCCTCTGTCCACAGCACACCTGAGGCCACAGCATCCTCTGAGTGACCCTATATAAGGCAAGAATTGACCATCTCTTTCAGTTGGTGGGTGGGCTGTCAGGCTGAAAATACCTAGTGCCATTACTACTGTTCCCATCTCATCCAAGGTTTCCCAGAAAGATTAATGTCCCAAAGAGTATTTGAAATAGATACCACTGAAACACAGACCAGACCTTGCTACGTTTACTCGTTGAAGCCTCAATATAGTCAAAAGCCAGTTAACATCTGCTGAGTCTAACATGAATGTAACTAACACTAAACGTAACAATTTTTTTATTATATAGAAATGCAGATGTCTTTGGATGACCCCCAGAATTTCCTCAGTTTTCTTCCCTGATGGTTTGCTATTACTTATTTTGTTAGTCTTTCAATTTACAATTGCATCACACAGGAGTGTTCTATATTGGAATTTGGTACTATGTTACTTATTTCTATTCAGGAAGCATTTCTTCCTGCAATTTTCTCTTTCTGAGGCGAAAAATGAAAAGGGCACCAAAACAAAGTGATAAAATCTTTTCACGATCTGTATCTGGACATACTGTGTTTTGAAACACTATCATGTTTTCATATTATTTCCACCATGGAAAACATTTCTATCATTTCCCACAATTAATGATAAGATGTTTTAATCACGTATGATCCAAATCATGTTACTCGTTCAATCCTCTTTATCTTGCTGTGTCATTCTGATGTCTCCCTTGTCCTGTGGGTGTGAAATGTGCGCTATTATTAGCTCATTAGGTCTTCTAGCCTCTGGCTCACTGAAGAATGATTCACTATATTTCTTAGCCATTGACAGTTTCAATTCTTTAACCTCTAAATTTCCCTTGATATATGTGTTGCCCTGTCTTATTTTAGCCTTCCAGAATATCCCTTGGCACTACATTCTGAAGTCAAACCTATCATCCCGTACATAGCAAAACTAACAAAGTATAATTTCCCTCTGCCAGTCAACCTTGTAACTCTAGCAATTTTTTCTTAATTCATTATAAATTCAAATAACTGACTGAATTGGTTATTTAATATTTCCTCATACAATGAATAAGTTATCTTCCTATGGTTCTGCGTCTTTTTTACAGTTTGGATTTTTGGATTTGGATATACTGCTCCTGTTTAAAAGATCATAAAATTTTAGAAAGAGACATAAGAAAACATTGACTTCCTTACCAAGGTAAGGAATTTGCTGCTAACTGCCTAAGATCTCAAATGTTAAAAATTCCTTATGAATTTAAAGCAGTTTCTCAGATTATGCCTAAAATTTTTGCAGTACGAAATTAAAATCCTGAGCTAATTCCCACTAATTCAACTGAAAGACTACATTTAACTTTAGTGTTATGAAGACCAAGATTGCTGGTTATCTTTTTCCTTATACTCTTGCTGATCCTGTTCATACCATACCTCTCTAGTTGCCATAGAAATGGGCTCTTATGTGAAAGATCTTTTGGTTAATTTTGGCTCCAATAACTGAAGTGTGTCTTGGTTTGAGCCACCCCCTCGGGGGGCTGGAAGTGGTTGGTCCAAGGTGAATTTCCGATGGGAGGTCAATCAGAGCTGCGTTTTGCCCCTGTGAAATTAGCATATTACAACAGCCAGAAGGAAGTTGTTGACAGAGAGAAAGAGAGAGAATGGAAGCAATGAGGTGAGAGGAGAGAGGCCTGCGGGCCCCTTGCAGGGTGCCAGGCACTCTTTCTCCCCTCCCGGCCAGGCTACGGGGGAGCCCAGAACAGTATTATAACTGGACCACGTGCCTGTGGTCAAAGGCTAGGGAGTTTTTCCCCCCACTGCCCAGGAGAGGTGGTGGTGTGGACTTGAGAGGCCAGCCAGGGTTGGAGCTAGCCCCCCCCGGCAGGCACAGCATTGGAGCCGAGCCAGAGATGGGCCAAGGGGTGGCCCAGGAGCTGCAGAAGATCGTGCAGAGTTGGAAGAATTCCAGGCAGAGGATGAGAGAAAGACTTCGAGCAGTCTCACTACCACTTTCCCCCCCCACAATGGCGGGGGAGTGAGCGACCTGAGCTGAGACTGGAGAAACATGGAGACAGGCCGAGGGGCTCGGAGGTGCCCTCGTGGGTTTGGACGGGGGCAGCCAAAAACCAAAGGAGGAATGCAGGAGGGAGGAATGCCTTCCCGTGACACGTGGAAGTTGAGCTGAAGCTGCAGCAGCTGAAACAGAGAGAAGCCAAACCAAGCAGGCTTTTTCTGGGTAAGGACTTTTGGTGAAAACTATTTGGGGTTTAAAGACTGAGCAAAACCCAGAAACCCTGCACCCTGGAGAGCAGGAGTGGACATCTTACTCTCTGGGAGGAACCTTCATGAACCGGGGGGAAGGGACTCAAAAGCTTACTCCCTGTAATTCGTGATGAAGACCTGATAAAGCAAATGTTCCTTTGCAGTCCAGGAGGAGACCTTGGCAGAGGCCGAGGAGCTGGTAAGGATGCAAAAGACCCCTTTCTCGATATTCCAATGAGGGAGAGACTTTAGCTATCACCCTGATGGTTTTTCTTCTTCTGGTTTGATGTGGAAGGACCCCAGGGATGGTAAAAATTGTGTTAATACTCTATATTTATTTGCTTTTTAGTTTCTATAGTATTTACTGTGTTAGTAAGAAATTTTGATATAATTTCCCCATGCTGAGTTGTGCCTGTCTGAGAACTTCTCTTTCATATTTGAGGCAAATTGTGAGGAAGCTTGGAAATTGAATTTTTGGAGAGCTCAAACCACGACAGGTGCTAAAGCATATTCTAGCTCAGTCAGACAAATTCAAAAAGTTTGTTTTCTCATTCACAAAATTAATTGCATAAAAATTAATGTTTGCATTAAAAGAAAAATACATGTTCTTAGAACATTCAGAAGTAGACCTTTTCTTTTTTAAAACTCTGTTCACCTGTAAGAGCCTGTACATGAAACTTCAGTTACTGGGATCAAGCTGGCCATTTGGCACCTCTGTACAAAGCATATACACTTGGCAAACACCCTACAGTTAAGGACAACTTTTGACCACTCTATTGTGGCAACTGTGTTCCTTATGTCTGCCAGCTGCTAAATAAAAGTGATGAGATCCTAGGCAACCTGTAGTTGTGGCATAGATTATCAGCATCTATTAACTTCAAGCCAGAACTGAGCATATAAGTTTATGTGCTCAGAAGTTAAAAATGTCAGCCACTTATCTGTGTCTACATAGACATCTATACTATGATACTCCTTAGAGCCAACATTCTCATTAGGTTCATCCTTTTTTAACTAGAACCACTGTGATCACCCAAGTTCCTTCCTCCTCCTTTCCCATACCGTCTTTGCAGGACTGTCTCGATCAATACACTGGAGATCTTTTACAAAAGCAATGTGCCAGATTCTCTAAACAGCATGGAAGACAAGCTAGCAGGTGAGATTATTTTTTTTTTTTACACCTTTAAGAAGACTTTACCTAGAAAAAGAGTAATTTAAATCTAATGCTAATGATTAAAGTAATTATAGTAGCACTAACATTGTTGTGTATCTCAACAATGCATTGTAACAGAAGGAATTAAAAGGTTTTTATACCAGTTAACAGGGTTTTTTTAATCCTTCTTTTAGTTATGAACAGGAAGTGTTTTGTTTTGGGGGGTAAAAAGAGCAAAATAAGCCCTTTCCTTGGAGAATTTTTAATGACTCCGAAGGCTTCCAAAAACTTTAATTGAAAACATAAATGGGAGAACCTATTGTTTCATTAAAAACCTTAGTTTATGAGTGGAAATACACTTTTAAGCTGCAAGAAAATCAAGCTACCTGATATCCTTCATGACACAAAATACAGAAACAGACCCAGTAATTTTGCCATCAAGTCCTAACTTCTTATTATGTTTAAACATATTTTCATTAACTGGTAGGGACCACTATTCCACTGGTTTGATGCCTCTGCTGCTTTTTTTGGCAAGGTGAAATAGTTTTCCATTATCAGATATGTATTCTCTAGTGCCTGTAGGCTAGTCATTTTTCAATTAAGTCAAATAGATTGATCTTCTTTGGCTTATGAGTGACACCTCTTACAGTGAACTTCTGGAATCTGGCATCAGGAATGGACACAGAATTTTATTTGTGTTCTTATAAGTGTCATATTCAGAGGTACTACTTTTTCTTAATCAATACTCTACTTTTACGCTTTCACTTTGTAATAGGACTTCAGTTAGTCAGCCTGTCTTTACCTCTATTTCATGGTCACAGTACAGACTACCGTTTCCCGCTTTGTAACAGAAGAGTTTTTTTTCTCAGAACAAAAAACCAGATTTTTGTTTGAAAATATGTTTAGGTTTTGTACAATTATTTTTTATAAGAAAACTGGTGTTGTCAAGCAATTCTATGCTTCTAATTTACTTTTTGAAATATTAACACTTTTCCCTGGAACTTTCTCAGTGTCGCCTTGATTGCTTTAAACCCATTGCCACAACTGTGAATATTTAATGTTCCTCATCCTAATCTTTTATCACTTTTCTGTTCAAATTGCACAATTTTTGCTATTGCAGAGTGTTTAGTAAGTCTTTATAATATTTAAATTTGGAAAAAGTCCTTATCATAGGTCATGTAGTATCACGATACTCTGCAAACACAAATCAGTAACTTTGAAATGACTCTTTATTCAGGCAAAAAATTTTACTCGGTATCTGGTCCTATGCAGGTAACAGGATGAGAGAGATGGGGAGGAAAGAAGGATTATACAGTTTCTGTGGAGCTTGGTGTCATTACATGGCCCAGAGGATTTTCCCACTACTAGCTGTGCTATTCCCAGGCACAAGTCCAATATACTCCATTCCTTTCTATCCTTTTTCGACCCATCCAGCCACTTCCATTGAATTTCCATATTAGCCATTAAATAGGGCTGGGAACAAGTCAAACTAGGGAAAACAAAATGTATTGATTCTCCAGTGCCTAAAACACCTCTCTGTGGCACTGAGATATATGAAAAGAGATACACCATTTAAAAAAGAAAACTATAAAGTGGTAGATAAGATAGAGTTCCTCCAATTATATACAAGAAGCAAAGAAGAAGATTTTTTTCCTGGTACATATAATTTGTATTTTGTGTTATAGGTTGACATATCCCAGCACCTTACCATTTTTCTTAACTCTGTAAATCCTGTACTTCATTAAAAAGCTTTCATAAAAGCTACTTTATCTAAAATCCTTTGCCAATCTACCTAGAGTCTTAAGGAATAAAAGAGTTACATTTGGTGCAATATTTTATTGATATCAGTTTACCCATGCCATTTTAAGAGAGCTACGGGGTGACCTATACGCTTTAATCTCACAGACCGTATCACTGAACAGATCTCCTCAAATCTTCCAATGAGAAAAAGTCATTACTAAGTTTATCTTGAAAGTTCTTCACAGACAATGAGCTTGCACTTTTTATCTTGCATACTTTTGTAAACTACTATTTATAGTTCTTGTATTTACTAGTATTTACTTGTGAGAACAGTCACAAATGATCATTCACAGGCTTCTCTGTCAGTTTTCCATTATTCCCCTTGTTATTAAAGGAATCCTATTGTACTAAACTGTGTTTTTTCCCAAGACATCAACTCTCTGGTCACAACAGATGAAGTAGGATACATGACTACGTGGAGTTAGTTACCTATCTATCATATAGTGTCAGTGAATTACTAATTTCAACAAAATGATGAAAATTCAAAGGGCCTGGGAGTTATAATTTGTATCTGCTTAGTAAACTAAAATTCCACTGGAAAACACTATCCCTCTTAAAACATAAGACACACCTGTGAGGCTGATACACTCCTTGTAATACAGAATTATTGCAGACATATCAAACATTCTATCATATTTTTCAATTTCAGAGAGAGAGTTAATTCCACAGGCAGAAAAGGTTTGCTTTTAGCATGAATGCATTTATGTTGCAACAGAGAATGAGACCTATATCCCTGATGAGAAGGTTCATGCACAGAAAAGCTAAGTATCAGACAACAGTTAACCTACATTTACATTTTGAAATCATCCTTTGCTCATTGCATCCATCAGGAACTTTTAAACTTAGAAACGTTTTTCTTCCAGAGTAGAAAGAAGATGGTCAGAAAAAAATAACTTCTCTGGAGTTGTCGAGTGAATGCCTCTGCTAAATTCAAATTTATATCTCTATAGTGAAGGTGTCTTTTATGACTCAAACTTGCTCTCTTGTTACATCTTGTTACATCAATATCAAATGGATTTGGTATATACAAAAATAGATGGCCTCCCTGAGGTATTTGCCAATGTAGTGTCATTGCAATGTGTGCTATATTAGGCATTAGCTTGTTAGCAGGAGAGGGAAAGTAAAATTGGGAACAGTAGAATTAGAATAAGGTTATCTGGCTTTGCTGTTTTGTGTGACATGAAATTTTACTTTTCTCATTCTTGAGTTCACAATGTGAAATGTGCACATCATGCACAGAGTCCTTATTGTCTACTAAAACTGCAGTGGAACATTTTCCAAAAATCAAAATCTTAAAAATCCTTTCAGTGAAAACATGTTATGGCAGAACTAATAAGTAAAAATCATGTACAAAGAGATAAGTCTAAATAAATCATACAGATCTGTGAAACTAAATATGTAGCATAATGTATATTTCAGCAAATATTCACCAGAAGTGAAGCCTTTATATGTGTTTTGTGCCCTTGAACTTCCAGTATTTTATTTTAAGCATGATAGAAAACACTGGAGCTACCTCAAACACTAATATTCATTACTGTGACAGCTTAGTCAGAAAAAATCATACACAACAGTATGGAATCTAAAGAAGAATCTAAGTTTGAAAATAGCTTCACAGAGAGCTGTGGAGAGAAAGTCTTATGGATCCACAGAAATCCTTACAGTACTTCTTTAGATTTAATGTTTACATTATTAAAATGCAAGAGGCTAAAAAAATGGTGAACAGGCATGAACCAAAGAACCTTTTAATCCATTTCCTGAGTTGTAAATAAAGACCTTTTTGTACAACTACTGAAGGAAATGTAAAAAACCAACTACTGTATAATCTTAATTGGGTTACTCAGAGCTATCATCACAGGCTGTATAAATCAAAAATAACAGCATCTATAGGAAAGTGATCTACATCTAAAGAGGATGGTTTTGTTCCCTAAGGTGGCACAATTACGTTTAGATATTTCTGATAGAACTTTGATGCAGCATACACTTAAATAAATATAAAAATCTCACATGGAAAGCTTTCTGGATAAAAAATGTCTAATGAATTTACTTTATCCTTCTCTTTTAGTCTTTTAGACCAGTTAGTGCTATTTCCTTCTTTTACTCTGCCTGCACTCTGTTAATAGGTGAAGACTTTAGCAGTACTAGCTGGATGGTGCGTCTTAAGATACCATGATGAACCATTAATATTCTCTATTTAAGTCAAGTAACTCTGTAAGTAGTTAAAGTATTTTAACTTTAGTTAAAGATTTCCATGTGGTCTGTCTCTACCCAATATATCCTTTGGTTAATGAGAGTAGCTGCTAAGTTTGTCCTTGGGAGTCAAGAGCTTGGTTATACAGTTGGCTCTAGAGAAAGTATTTAAAGAAAATCTTCAAATTCTAACTACAGTAAACTTCTTTTGCAATACATTTTTATGTGTTTGTTCTCCAGTTTTTTCAAGACACTCCATAAGAAGCCAATACGAAAGCGACTGTACACATGGATTATGCCTTCAGCAATTTTTTGTAATGTTAGGTGCTGTTTAACGCAAAAAGAAAACATTAAGGCCATTCTGTACAGTTCGAGGTGGTTGTACAGGAGATAAAAATTCCTCTTATCCTTTATCTTTAGGGCATTGTAAAGTTTAATTAAATAAAGCCTACAAGGTACTCTGAAATACTTTACTTACAAGTTGAATTTATTCAGATTCTTTCTATTTTAACATTAAAGACAACAAATCTAGTTATATTCAGTACCATATAGGTAGTAGTAGATAGGAATCTGACTTCTTGTCTGACCCTTATTTGTACAGGTTTTTGAAACACAGAGCTAAATCTACCAGCTCAATACTCTTGAATAAAATACCACAGTAATTCTCTCAAAAATATTCTCAAGTCATATAAGTTCTGACATAAAATGAACTTTATTTTTGATTTAGGGTCTTTGGTTATTGTTGAGAATTTAAAAAATTATTATAATGGTTTCTAGCATTCACAAAAATTAAATAACAAATTTAGAATATGTGACTAAACTATTACACCTCATATGATGCAGGTAACGTGAGTTCACCAGATATATTCTGTTTTGTGAAAATCTATCATTATCACTTTTTTCACTGAAGATGTGCAAATTAAAACTCTCAGTCTTCACAAAGCTCCAAAAGTGGATTTCCCCAGGGCTGTGGGTGGCTTCTGGTTACCTTCTCACCCATTACCAACAGCTGCTATGGCTCATGCATCTGTATCAAGCAGTGTGATCACAGCCGTGCTCCTGCCTAAGGGTCCTCTCATTCAGCTTCATATACCTTTTTGCTAAAGCATGTGCTTGGAGTCATCAGAATATCTCATAATGCCAGATTCTGTCAGAAAGTGCCTACATAAAGATTAAGTTGTAGCCTGAAATCAGGGTGTAAAAAGCAAGCCTGGTTAATGGAAATACAAAGCCACCCTGCCTAAAATTATGCTTTCCCACAGCTTTTCTTTTCTGGCATACTCATCGGCAAAGGTGGAACACCTCCACTACTGCAGGAACAAATAAAAGAAAATTAAGAATGGTCTTCTTGTCACCAGCTCCAGCTTAGCTGGGAGGTTATCATTCAAAGGGGCAGGACAGGGCAACTTTCAAGGAATGCAAATGCTGTGATTATGCACAGGTCAGAGGTGACAACAGACAAGAGGAGCCTCTTTCATGTTGTGATCATCTACTAGAAACTATTGTGTCATAAAAGAGACATTCACCACAGATATATAAACTTGAATTTAGCAGAAACATTCACGCAACAAACTCCAGGGAATTTATTTTTTGTACCAAAATCTCACTAAAATAGAGGCTGTCTTTATGTTAAGGTAGTTGTTGATTACTATTATGAATCTGTGTACCGTTTTTCTCCTTTGATCTCAGCCATACTATTTAGAGAAAGCTGAAATAATAAAATATATATTTGTAAGAATTACTCATTGGCTTTTAAAACTACTGTGTATTTAGGAGACAAACACAGAAACAAAACTCCTTTGTAATCTGAATATTGTAGCTTTCATTATCTCACTCTGCCTTTATTCTTTCCTTTCCTTGACTGATCTACTAATTCCCTGATTAAAAGTCTAATAATAGATCTTCATTTATAATGACTTCTCTAGAACATTTATGCCAACATCTTTACACAAAAGAGCAGTCAGATTGGCAGCTCCATGGGGCTGGGATTCTTTTCTGGTCTGGCTAGTGAGACACTTTCCAACAAAGCCTATGGTGTATGATTAAAAATAATGCTGTTGTGTAAATACAGCAGCAACAAACAGAAGGGATGTTTGTTAGTAGGAGTAGGAATTCAGTCTACCTAAATGCCCTGCAATTTGCAAGCAGCACAAACAGAAATACAGAGACCTGTTGAGACAGGATGTGCTGATCTGTCATACAGACTGTCTTGGCTTGAATGGGTGGACCTCCTTTGGAAATTTGGAAATACATTCCTATCAGGATTTTTCATCACTATTCTTTGGAGTCTAAACAGAATTCAAAGAGAAACACAAGAGTTGTAGAAATCTGTCTCTGATTCTTTATCATATACCCACACAGCAATCACATACAAGTCTTCTAATAAAGCACTTTTGGGTTTTTTCTTGCAGCTGATGTTTGGTACCTATGTGCATATTTTGACAAAAATCAGACTGATGCCCTCTCAAGAACAAGTACCAATAGAATTTTATTTTCATTAAAGCAACAAAACCTTAAATAATCCTGTGAGGAACAAAGACCCTTTTATTACTGCAGAAATCCATAACAGCTTACATCTTTAAGGAATGTCACCTCATTAATCATAAGACATTTTCTGAGAGGCCATGATTTCATCAGCTGGGAAGAAGAAAAAGGCCAGTTTGTAACCTTGCCTCAGAACCCAACTTGCAAATCCATCAGTAAAAAGGAGAAAGAAACGTAAGTGAATACACCCAGTACCCACAGATTTGATGACTGATCATACATTTTCACATAGAGCCAAATGTATGAAATAAACAGCTGTCTTGGCTGAACACAGTCTCCCCTCTAGCACACACTGTTGGCACGCATATGCCAATTAAGTGTATATTAGCCTCTCATAAAGCTTCCATCTACTTCAAAGCAAAACAGGACTCCACCAAAAGCTCTAAGGGTACTCAACTTCCCCTAAAAGTACAGGTGCAAAGTGAAGGGTTCAGACTTGGCTTTATTGTAATTTATTTCAAGAATATCTGTTGTCATTAAATTCAAGAGATTGTTATTGGAAATTTTCTGCACACTTTTTTCATATTCTGTCTCTGAGGTGTTGACCTCAATTTAATTCAGACAATGAAGTACGACTAGCAAGAAAACAACTGATGCTGCCTTTGCTTGGTGTGTTGTTCCTTTACTATCTAATTTGCAGAACTGGCATCAACATGACAGAAATTGCACTGATGACTTCCAAAACCGCACAAAATAGCTAGAGTTGCATAATGCCCTTCATCACAGACACAGTCCCTGGAGAACAGACCATCCTAGTCTTGCTGTAAAATTCCTGACTTTGTGCTTCCATTCATCTATCATGCCTGCAACTGCACTCATGGGACTATGAAACCGGAAACAATTTCTGCCTGTATGCCATGTCTACTGTGACTCCTTTGGTGGGAAAGCTGAGCAAGTGAGCTCAGTGAAAAAAACAGCAAAAACAGTGCCCTTCTCATCTAGAGGAAGGAAGAGTCAATGCAAAGGCAGAGGGTGATCAAGAAAAGGCTCATGGAGTCTGCAGAAACAGCTGCAAACGGGTATTAGCAAAGTAAGCACAAGGGGAAGAGAAAATTGCACTGATTGTGGGAATGAGAGTGCAGCTATTGCAGAAAACCAACATCAGTAGGTGACAAGAGACTGCTCTGGCTTGCACAACTGGGCAAGATTGGGAAACATTTTGATGCCAAAATGGAGCTGCACTGTATTCTGTACTTGCATAGGCTGAAAGACTTCCTGCCAACACAAAGATCATTTTAACACTGTGCAGTAAGAGATAGATACCTGTGAAACAGACCACTGTGTCATTTGGGACAACAAACAACTTTATGCATCTACATACATGTTCTTGTTTAAAGATATTCAGGTTTAGATTGGTTTGGTCATTTCTTTGGAGTTTTTTAAGCTATACTATTTACTGATAAATTTAAAGTGCTTTTTAATTAATATATACATTGAGAAAAAGTAGGCCTGTTTGAACAGCTCTCTCATCTTGCATACAGAGATCCATAAAGAACAACACTACCATGGCCTCTTTTTCATTGACTTATTTCTTCAAGGAAAAGTTTTAATTGTAGCATTAATGACAGTAAATAATCTCTTAAGTGCCTTTATATATATTTGTCTTATTCACAGTGAAGTGCACAGCAACATTAGCAGCCCTCTAAAATTCAGCATACTTTGAAAATATTGTCTGCTGCATCTTTTAATGTCCAAGTTTCAAGTTCTACTAATCTATTCCACACTTCTTTACCTTAGCTTGCCTAAACATTGCTCTTCTTAGTGTTGGTTGGGCACTCCAGAACAGCATACACCTTTTGGACACAGCCATATCACATATCACATATCACATATCACATATCACATATCACATAGATGAGCATATCACGAGAAGAGATAAACGTCGCTTCAGGTGCTTTTTAGTTGTTGAGTCTAAAATTTAAAGTCAAATAGACTTGTAAGATTCATATGTAAAGCATTACTGTGAAGGGACCCAAAACCACTTAGAAATTAGACTTTAAAGATGCTCAGATCCTGTTAAAAAGGTCAGGTAAAACTTGAAGAGGAAGAGTGCAAAGAAAGGGGAAAATCAGTTAACAGAGAACCCAGGGAGCACTTCTCAAAAGGGTTCAAATAAAAAAATTCTATGTGCTATTGTGATATGAAACTTCAGTGATTCAATGCGATAACCAGAGTTGCAGGAGTCTCTTTTTATTATGAAGAATGTTTATGTGATGAGCAAAACACAAAGAGAAAGAAACAGCTAAAGAATACTTGATGGGCATTTTAATCTTCTATTAATATGCAAATTTTGTTCTTTAGGACTCTAGGAAAAAATATGGTTTTTTCATAGGCTATTTAAAAGTGTCTTACTCTCCCAGAGGCGCTTCTTGTATGAATCCAAGTGAAACACTCTATTTATGGTAATTCCCCAGATACTACTGTATGCACTATTTTCTTTTTAAAATTATATGGAGTTTACTGAACCACATTTGTAAAACATTCCACAGCTGATTTCATTCTAAAGATCTCTTTTAATAGAGCAGAACCCCTGTTGATCTGCGTCATATGAGGATGATAAGAAAATCACCTTCAACCATGAGAGAAGAAATTAAAAAGTCGGCGTGAAAATTTGGATAAGAGTTTCTGATCAAAAAATGGATAATTTTGTCTTCATAATCAACTGTAGTCACATATGTGTCCCTGAAAACACACAAAAATATTTTCTTTATTATATGCCATTCTTCAGAAGAAAGGCAGGTTTACTACTGGAATAACATCATTATTGTCATATATTCAAAAGTGCTTTTCCTGATTTCTTTTATACCTACTTATAAACACCACTGTCATAGTGAAAAACCCTGCAAAATCTTGCTTGCTCCCATCAAAAGGGAAACTAGGAATTGTTTTTAATTTTTTTTGCTGTGAAGTTAAAAGTTCTCTCCCTATTTTTCATATAGAAATGACAGAGCAAGATCATGAGTTAAAGTCTGCTTCTCTTGCAAGACTTCCTCACCTTCTGTGGTTTTATCCATTACTAAAGACACCAGGTTAAGCTCTAAAAAATACCCATGGAATTCAGATTTATCATGAAGGCTGTAATGATGTGATCTGACTTTCCACTGCGAATGGTCTTTGTATCTGATCCCACATGAATGTCTTCCTACTCAGATCCCTCATGGAATGATGGTTTCAGCTATGTATCTGCTTTGGCTTTTATGAATTTGGGGATAAGTGCATCACTGTGTAATGTAATACTTCTGTGCAACTATAAAGCTGGTGAGAAAGGGAGACTTATGCACTGGAATCCCATCAACACATCCCGTTAAGAGATGTACATTACCTATCTGCAGGCACAATATGGAAAGTAAAACAGGGCTCCAAAGCATGACCAAGAAAAAAGATGATTTTTCATAGGACTACAGAAAAGTGTTAGAGATAACGTGCTGCATCCAAGACCAGGGACTGCAACTTTCATCTGTCGTGAAAGCTTCACAGACTTTCTCCTGCTGCAGCTGCCCAGAGAGGTTATAGACAGTTATAGATGCCATTCCGCCTCTGGAGAGAAGAAGTGGCAGGCTTTTGGCAAAAAGAGGAGGCAGGAAAGGCAGTATAAATGCAGGATTGCATAAGCTAAAAGCCACAGATGGTGGAGAAGGGCCTTAACAGTGACAGTAGCTGTTGGGATTATTTTTGCCTAAAGACACAGTTTTAACTTTAAAAAAAAAAAAAAAAAAAAACAAAACAGTGGCCACAACCAAACAGTTTAGTTGGCATTAATTTTTTGAATCAACTTAATCTGACCAGACATTAGTAAACACAATGAATGCCATACCCTAAAGGGGAAGATTTAAATAGAAAGCACATAAGTGGATAATAAGAGGGGATATGGTAGATAAAGTGATCACAGCCAATAAAAGCACTGACAGCACATATTCTACTGTCAGCTCCACTCATTCATGAGTCCACTTTGGTTAGCATGTAGAGGTCCCATCAGAAAGGCTTGGCATGCTTTGTCCCCTCTCATTGCTGTGGGGCAATTTTTTTTACCAGTTAATCTTCCCCACTGGCACCCAAACTGGAAAAAATGCTTCCATGCTCCAGCATGTTTTTAAATTGTTTCAGTGGGGATAATGGTCCCCAGCTGGATGGAGGCTAAAGTGGCATTATATTCGTGTGAGAGAAACCATACCTTGGCTAGAAAAATGGCTTTTTTATTCTGGTCCCTTATCAGCATTCCTCAATGGGTAATTAATTTAATCACACATACGTTTATCTTCAATGGTCACATTCAGCCAGAGTTCCTGTCTTTCCACCCAAGAGCTTCCTGCTTCCAAAGCAGGAGAAGCTAAACTGCAGATGCTCCATATCCTGAGCTGTTGCTCTCAGAATTGTTATATTTAACTAATTTGGGCTCAGTTTCTGCCTGAAACTACAAAGGTTAGTATACTGAAGCACTTAGAGATTGCTTAGCAGTGGCAAATGGTGGGGAAATGACCAGGACAGATTGTGAAGTTATGCAACAAAAGCTAGTCCCCACGGCCACAAAGTAGCACAGAGACAATGGCAGGTGGGAGAGCTCCAACAGAGACCTGCCAGGTTAATCCCAGACCCACCTGCAGAGGAGCCATCAGCCCCTCAAAGGTCTCTCTGCACAAGCCCAAGGCAGTGCAGAGACATAAAGACAGGCGGGAACCCAAAGTTGCCAGAAGGAAGGACACTCTAGCCAGGTCTCTCCAGGACTGTTCCAGGAGAGGAACTCACTCACGGGTGAACATCATGGGGCAAGGCAGTGAGTGAGTCAGATGATCTGTGTCAGCAACAGGAATGAGCCTGCGGCCTCGGTCTTGTGTGCCTGGGTGCCAGCAGCTGGGAAGACTGGGATCCAGGGTCAGCTAGTGGAGGGGTCCACACTGTATCTCTATATATATTCTCACCAAGGCTCCTTCATTCTGCTCAGCCTGAGAGGGAAGCAGGATGAGGGCAACGGTGCTGTTTGAGTTCATGTCAGTGCTGAGTGTACATGTCTGTGACATGTGTGGTCAGACATGTATATCTGTATATGTGTGTTGTACACATTATTTTTTGTCCATGTACCCTGTGTGAAGGCAGGGTGCATTTTCAGCCTCACTGCTCGTTGAACCTGGGGGGACAGAGCTGAGGCAGCCTCACCTTCTTTGGGCCGTTGGACCAGGCTCTATATAAATCCACAGACAGAGTGGATTCTGAACCACAAAGGGCTAAATTGGACCTACCAGTGCACCACCAGGCAAACCCAGAATAAAACCCCACACACTTCTCTGTTAAAGCAGAGTTAGAGACAACAGACAAGTGCAGTTAGAGACAAGCAGGCTTGTGTTAGTATGTCATGTAGAGAACTGCACTAACACAGCCACAGTTTCCACAATCCAGATGGCCAGTCCTATCTGAGCTATCTGCAGGTGCAGAGAGGCCATAACTGACCTCTCTTTCTCAGCACCCTCCTCAATGCATGTCATATCAGAAGGGCAAGGCTTGCAGGGCTATAAACGTAGGTACAGGGAAATGTTTGTACTTCCCACAAGCTTTCCAGGCTTGTTACTCGCAAGCAGGGAAGGAGGAGATGTAAGCTAGTTAAAAGTGTTCAAAATTCCTCTATAACTCTGTAACATCATCTAGCTGTCACTGCTTTATGTTACAATAATAAGAAATTATGATGTCTGTTCACTGAAGCACTCAGAGAAGATGTAGTGTATAATCAAAGAAATTAGGGTTCACCAGCTTGGACCAAGCTCTTTACTGCTCCAGTTAAACAATACCCAGAAGTAGCTCATTCATAAACAGCTCAATTAGGTCAGCATCCCTAAACAGAAATACAATACCACATAGTGACACACACAACATAAACAGAAATACAATAGCCCACAGTGACACACACTACATGATAGTAGATCAAGTTTTGAAAGTAAGAGCTGAAAAAAACTTGAAAAAGAATCAGCAGAATGCCAAGGAAGATTCAAAATCCTGAAGATCTTCTTGTGAAGTCATTCCTATAAAAAACATTTTATAGCTATTGGTGTGTAAGACAGTGTATGTGTGTTTGTGTGTATGTGTGTTAAAAAGAAAAACAAAATAAATTATCTTTATGGCATAAACTGAGCTGTGGCAAAGATTAAACTACCTTGAAGTTCTCAAAAAGGCAGCCTGTACAAAGCCAGTTCTTCAAGATGACAAAAATATTACCCCATAAACAGTTGGCAGAAACAATTAGCAAGAAAATCTAAATTATACAGTCTCAGTCAAGCAGATAGATACTTCTGGATTTTTCTCTCCATTAATGTTAATCAAGTTAGTAATTTCTAACAAATTGAAGGCAGTTGTAACTCCATTAATTCCCACCCCCTTCATCTGTGTGTGTATACATGTGAATAAATCAACATGAAAAAACCTTCATTGCAAAAACATATTATTTTAGTTCATTAGATATGCACCAACTTAGTTATAATGTATTCATCTTCTGGGCTGTCAGCACTTTTAAAAGTGGTTCTTTCATCCAATCCTGCTCATTGTCTTCCCTGTCTAACAGTCAGAGTAAAAATATATGGACTAGGAAAAAAATTCCATATTCCACACCAAATGTTGGGTATGTGTGCCTAACTACCAGTAGGTTTCAGTTAACTGCAAATAATTGATAAGTTTATTACCATACAACAAAAATATGAAACAGTGACACATGGGATTCCTATCTTAATTCAGTCTGCTCAAAAAGTGGGTAACCGTAAAGAGATGTAGGCAGAAGATATGAAGGCTTTTATATAATAAGTGGTTTTATATTTCTTATGTGTATTCTAACTACTAAAGTAAATACCCAACCGAGTCAGGAATATTATTTGGTTTCATAATGCAGACTGTGATACATGTCTTCAGCTTCCAATCAGACACAAATGTGTCATTGCTCCAGCCACAGAGACTTAGGTGACAGATTAATCTGAGAATTTGTTACTGCATAGTTTGGTGCTTTGCTAAGACACCTCCATACTCTGCATCTCTCCACTGTGGAGTTCAATGGCACGAAAGGGTTACATTCTGATTTGACTAAAAAAGAACTGCATTTCATCTCAAGACCCTGTAGATATATGTGAAGAGTCATAGAATCATAGAATCTTGGAATCAGCCAGGTTGGAAGGGACCTCTGAGATCATCAAGTCCAACCCTTGATCCACTACCACTGTGGTTACTAGACTATGGCACTAAGTGCCACATCCAGTCTTACCTTAAAAACCTCCACGGATGGAGAATCCACCACTTCCCTGGGCAGCCCATTCCAATGCCTGATTACCCTCTCTGTAAAGAATTTCTTCCCAATATCTAACCTAAACCTCCCCTGGCAGAGCTTAAGGCCATGCCCTCTTGTCTTACTGATAGCTACCTGGGAGAAGAGACCAACTCCCACTTGGCTACAACCTCCTTTCAGGAAATTGTAGAGAGTGATGAGGTCTCCCTTGAGCCTCCTCTTCTCCAGGCTGAACAACCCCAGCTCCCTCAGCCTCTCCTCATAGGACTTGTGCTCCAGTCCCTTCACCAGCCTTGTTGCTCTTCTCTGGACCTGCTGCAGCACCTCAATATCCTTCTTGAACTGAGGGGCCCAGAACTGGACACAACACTCCAGGTGTGGCCTCACCAGTGCTGAGTACAGGGGAAGAATCACTTCCCTGGTCCTGCTGGCCACACTGTTTCTGATCCAGGCCAGGATACCATTGGCCTTCTTGGCCACCTGGGCACACTGCTGGCTCATGTTCAGCTTCCTGTCAATCCAAACTCCCAGGTCCCAAGTCATAAGGAATAAGGTGGGGCAGTGGTCTTAGGTAACCTTTGCCAGATGCATGGAATAAAGAAAAAATTATCTAAGTTTCCCCTTTGTTCCTGACAATTGCAAGTACCAATATAATTGCAAGCTGTTTAAACATGCTTTTCTGTCTTTCCTAAGTAGACAAAACAGCTTGAGACACAAGGAGGTTTGCTCCTTGAAAAGTTGCATGAGCAGACTCCTATGTTTTACAAGTGTGATGTCCCACACCAGAAATTAAATAACATTACATGAAAGGAATCCTGCTCTCTCAGTTGCTGGCATGAAACAGTTTATTCTTGTTCAAAATGATGCCTCAACAAGAAAAAAAAGTATGTTCTATTGCTTTATAACTCTGACCTTCTTACTGAGGCCTGTAAATACAACTAATTCCTCCACATACACAGGGAAATTAGTGGTGAAAATAGCTCTTTCAATTTATCGATGCTTGCCTTCTCTCTGATAACTTTCTAGGGAGTGCAAAGCATGTGATTAATCAATATCAGATTAATCTGCACTATAGTGAGAACATTTTAAGGCATCTGATGCCTTAAGCCCATAATGATTTTCTTATTTTTCTACCTTATAAGTTTTATAGGTAATAGAAGTAGATTTTAGAAACCCTTTCTCCCTCCTTCTCATAGTACCCTTTAGTTTATACATTCCTTAATCATCTCACCCCATTCCATACCCCCATATCACCCTACCCCCATATCCAGTAGAAAATGTTTTGTCTCTTGTCAAGGCAAGCCTGTCTTGTTTGGAGAACGCCTGTATCTTGGCCTAAACCGCAGGACAGAGTCAAGGAACTGGGTTACTCTGCTCTCTGTACCCCGAAGATGATGAAGAATGATGAAGAGGGGGTCCCAAAAAGCCCCCAGACCCAATTCCAGGAGGTGGGCCAGGGGGTGGACCAGAGCAAAAGCCACGGGGAGGACACACTTGGGATTGGCCAGATATTGTCATAAATGTAACATCTCGGGCACAGCCCGGCGCGCGTCGTGTAACATCTCTATTGCCTTGGCATAATTAAACCCTTTCTTATCTCACCCCAGCTTACGGCTCCTGAATTTTTTGTAGCACCAGCAGAGCAGGCATCAGTTCCAGTAAGTCTCTTCTCAACAAAGGCCTAGGAGAATTTGGCATGTAAAGAAATTGATGAGTTACCCAGTGTTTACCCAGTTTGAATTTCAAAGGTTTAAAAAATGGCCTTGTCTCACTTACCCCCGTAGCACCTACCACAGTTATAGTTTCATCACTGAGTTTCCCTTCTACAGTATTTAACACAGAGTATGCCGCACCTGTATCAACCAGAAATTCAATATCCTCCCCCCCCAGCTTAGCTTTAACCAGAGGTTCTGCTGGGGAAGAAACCTCCGGTTCCCTTCACACATCCTGACTCACAGTCAGCTGAGGGGTTGGTGGTGGTGGTGGGGGGAGAGGGCTTTCAATTCTCTTCAGGTCCGGGCAATCTTTTCTCCAATGTCCTTTCTTTTTACAATAAGAGCACCTGTCGTCTGTTATGTGCTTCTGACGATTGGACCTATGATACCTGGGGCTACGCCTGGGATGATAACCACCTTCTGGTTCCATCCCCCCTGTTCTCTTCTTCTGCTCCCTGTTACGATATACCGTCCAAGCTATCTCTAATAGATCACCAATATCCTTCTTATCACCACCTGCTTTTTGCAGTTTCCTTCTTATGTCATTTGTGGACTGTCCTATAAATAAATACACCAGATTTTTCTTTCCCAGATCTGACTCTATGTCCATGTCGGTATATTTCTTAATGACATCCTTTAACCGGTTTAAAAAGTCTGTGGGTGTCTCATCAGTATTTTGCTTAACCTCGTGCATTTTGGACCAGTTTATCGCCTTCGGAACCCCATGCCGAAATCCATAAATTACGCAGTCCTGATACCGTTTCAGTGCTTCCAAATTTGCTGGCACATTAGGATCCCAGTGGGGATCATCAGGGGGAAAAATGTCTTTTATATCTTCCCCTGGAAACTGCCCAGAAGTTTTTAACATTTCAATTGCATTTCGAGCAGCTCCTCTGTCTGGTCTAATAACGTGTCCATTATAGCTTCCAGATCATCCCAGTCAGGGTTCTGAGTTTTGACTGCTCTTTGCACATAGCTTGCCATCTTTTCAGGGTTATCTCTATACGTCCCTACACAATTCTTCCATTGCTGTAACTCAAGCAGTGAGAAAGGTACCTTTATTAATACTGTACCCTGATTGGTTACAGCTTCCCTTAAGGGTGCTTCCAGCGGTAGATTATCTTTTGCTCTTGTTCTACCTGCTATCGGGTCTGGGGCAGCTAACGCTTCACGGGCCCTCTTCCCCTTTGTTTTTGGCCTTACTACAGGTGGGTCTGCTTCCTCTTCCTCCAAGCTGTCACTTAATTCGCCCTCTGTTTCCGCGTTCTTATCAAACGGAGGTAAACCTCGCTTCTGCCTTCTCTCAGCAGCCGAAACTAGTTTGCCCTGTCTCTGCGTCTCTGTTCTTTCTTCATGAGAGCCAGAGATTGTAAACTCCTTTGGTTCCTCTTTCTCTCCCCCTCCCGTAAAGGTGGGCTTCCCCCCCTCGGCAGGGGGAGGCATGGGAAAGGGGGCGGCTCCAGCCCCACCTCCCAGGTCAGTAGGGACAGAGGCCCCGCCTGTCAGCGCCGCCCCTGCCCCTCCCGGAATTCCAGGGGTTGTTGTTGTTCCCGCTATCGCTGCTGGGGCTCCTCCCCCCACTGCCACCGCAGCCGGGGCTGGCCCCAGCCCTGTCACTCCCACAGTGCCTGTTCCTGTTCCCGTTGCTATGGTAGCAGATCCTGTACTAACCGTGCTCGGGGCAGCTCCCGCCGCCCCCGAGCCAACTCCCCCGGAGGCTCCAACTTGTCCAGTTCCCCCCAACGCAGCCATGCCCGCGCCAGGGAGCCCCCCCACGACTCCCGCCGACCCAGCTCCCGCAGCGCCTGCAGGAGCTGGTCCGGGAGCTCCTGCAGCTCCCACCCCTCCCACTGCCCCCGCAGCGGGGAAGTGGAGCCCGATCTGCCCAGCCCCCGGGCTACCTACTCTCCTGTCAGGTGATATTAACATGTCCAAGTCATTTTCCCCAGTGTTTTTAAATAAAATTTGTGGGACAGGAGCAGCCTTAACTCGATCTCTCTTTTTCCCTCTTCCTAAAACCATTTCCAGTTTTTCCGTCTCTCCTGAACTTTTGTTTCTCTTATCTCCTATGTCGATTTTACGGCATGTTATCAACTGCGAAAACAGCTCTGCATATGGGATTTGCCGCCACCTCTGTTCTGCATGAAGAAGCTTAATTAACTGAAGCACCGTATGCAACTCAAACGAACCAAATTCCGGCCAAGCCAATCCTCTCAACTGCCCAAACATCGGCCAGACATCCATAGACAGTTTACACAGCTCCTCTTTCTCTAAAGTCGTCTGAGGAGTAGTTAAAGTTCTCCAGTGTTTCAAAACCAGACCTAAGGGGGATTCTTTAGGGATCTCAAACTTTGAATCCACACATGTTTTTAAAATGCAAATGAACCACAACCACACACACCAGGATTAGAACCTGTTACCTTGGGGTTACAAGCTGTTTCAGTAACCCCTCTGCTATTGTTCCAAGTCTCACCGACTTCCAGAGCCTACACCGGCTCCCCCACGGCGTCAGAGCACACAGAAGGCATCCCTTCTAACAAACAAACCAGCCCTAAGCTGAACCTCGCTCTGACCCGGGTAGGCGGACCACCCCGTCCGCCGACTGGAAAGCGACTTTCGCGACTACAAAGGGCCCAAGTCTTTAAGTTAACTTTCCAGTCACCCGTGTCCCCACCTCCTGGGAACACAAAACTTTCCCGCAGCTGCCAACTTCCCGCAGCTGCTCTGCCAACTTCCCGCAGCTGCTAATTCAACCAGGTACCTTTTCCCTTATTTTGCCTTTTCTTATCTCACCTCTATGCTCCGGCTTGCTTCCGTGGGTTCTTTGGAGCTGGGCTTCTCAGACCGGGGTGGGAATTATGTCAGATAAAAGCCGGCTTGATGAGAAATTCCTGCGTGATGAAAGTTTCCAGTCTGAAGAAGATCCAGTCCAGGTTTCCCCGTACGGGCCACCAAACTGATGCCTGCTTTGCTGGTGCTACAAAAAAAATCTAGGAGCCGTTTAGCTGGGGTGAGATAAGAAAGGGTTTAATTCTTGCCAAGGCAATAGATGTTACGCGGCGCGCGCCCCGGGCTGTGCCTGAGATGTTACATTTATAGCAATATCTGGCCAATCCCAAGTGTGTCCATCCTCTAACTTTTGGCCTGGTCCACCCCCTGGCCCGCCTCTCGGAATTGGGTCTGGGATGCTTTTTGGGACCCCTTCATCATCATTCTTCATCATCTTCAGGGTACAGAGAGCAGGGTGACCCAGTTCTTTGACTCTGTCCTGCGGTTTAGGCCAAGATACAAGCGTTCTCCAAACAAGACAGGCTTGCCTTGACTAAGAGACTAAACATTTTCTACTAGATATGGGAATAGGGTTGATATGGGGGTATGAAATGGGGTGAAAGGATTAAGGAATGTATAAACTAAGGGATACTACGGGGAGGAGGGAGAAAGGGGTTTATTTCTAAAATCTACTTCTATTACCTATAAAACTTATAAGGTTTACAAAATTAGAAAAATAAAAAGACATTAGGGGCTTAAGGCATCAATCTAAACCATTTCTCCCTTCCAAGAGTATTTTTAAGATAATTTACTGTGCCATTGGCTGAACAGGACATTCACTCTTCAAAGCAAAATGAGACTCAGCGATGCACTAAATATTCTGTCAAACTATCCTTTGGAAAAAGTGTGAGGGGCAACGGGAATGAATTAATCTCTTGGGTCATCAACTCCACTCCCCCATTATCACCTAATCTCTTTCATAGGCTTACTGAGCTTCATTTTAGAACTTACGCGTTGCCCAGATATTTTTATCAGGCCATTCAAGGAGTTTAATCTTAATTATGGAACCTTTATATCCATTTCCGGCATAAATTTACATGGTGCCATTGTTCCCCTTCCTGTGTCAGTGCCAATTATTAGCATAGCCAGTGTAGCTTTCACTGCAATTGCTGTCCTATCCTTCACTCTCTGCCTTTTCTCCTTCCTCTGCCCATTCCAACTCTCCTTTCACCAGTGTCCACACTGTCACTACACCTGAAAATTATAATTCATCCGATTTGTTCTTGTGGGGTAGACTTTTCAGAGAGCCTTGTAACTAATGGAAAGCAAGACGTACTCAACAGTTGCAAACACACCTTTCTGTTATTCTGGAAGAAGGAGCTGCAAGCTTGTAGCAGGGACCAAAATAAGAGAACGGCTGTTGGAAAAAATAACATCCAAAGGCTCCAAAGAGTAAGCAAAGAAAAATAGAATGGTATCAATGCTCAATGCCCTCAGCACCAGCATTTCCCCACATCTCTACCCACACTGGTGTTGGTTGTACTATTTCATTTCCAAAGATAGTTCTGTAGTGTATATGAATACACCAAAGAACTACTCCAGCCTAAGCTACGGCTTAGGAGAGAAAATACTTGTGGAAGATCATATTCACAAATATATGCCTTTATATTTTAATGGTACTGCATCATCAGGATAGATCATTTTGTTCTAATGAAATCCAGTTAAATTCTACCCAATAAGTAGACTACCCAGTCCTTTACCTTTGTTTTTAATAGCACTGCTAGTTCCCTAGAGGGTGCAAAACTGAACAGCAAGAATAATTCCAGAGTATGTTCTTTGCAAATATTAGTTGATGGAAAGGGAAAGGGTCAGGGAAAATCAAACTGCCAGAAGTTTTGCAATATTTTTGCTGAGACTTACAACCTTTTATAGAGACTACAGTTTATTATAAAGACCTCCTCTACACAGTTCTGTGTTCCCTTTCTAAATTTACCCAGTGATGGTGCTTCTTCTAGGATGACCCTGCATTTGGAGAAAGTTATGTAAACTTTTGCCATTTTAGTAATGTCTCAAAAAGCAATGTCTTTTACACTAAGTTTTCTTGGTATAAGAAAGTCTCCGCTGTCATTGTTTCAGATTTTCACTTACAATAATACAATGCCTCAGATAGTCAGATAGTGCCTTGGTCTATCATAACAGGGTTAACTTGTATAATATCAAGCTGAAACAATCAAAAGTGTTCATTGTTTACCTCAGTTTGGTGTTCTAGACCCGAAAGATTCATTCTCAGCTGAATATCCCAAAACTTCCAGTCACAGTATGTATTTATGTGCACATAAATGTGCATATAGTGATACTGACCTTCAGAAAATTATCTTCTGATATAGCTAAGTTCAGTCTTGGTGGGAGCACTGCATGTTTTTAGCACAAGAAGATAAATTATCTGTAGCCAGCTATTAATTCTCCTGCAAATTATTTGCAAGACATCTTTTACCCTGCCCAGTGAAACAATAATGACACTATTCTAAAGGTCTAAAAAACAGTTCTTACTGAAGATGACCAAATAAATGAATACACATGATTATATAGAGAAGAGGGATCTTTCTAATCTCAAAGATCTCCATGACTTTCCCACTTAATTTTTAGGATCATTTTTTAATTTATCTGATTCTTAGTTTACACAAAAACCAAAAAAGAACAAAACATATAAATATGGACTGGTATTCTTCTGACAATTCATATTATAAATATGTTCTGTTCTTCTTCTTTTAAACTGTACACACAGTTCATTGCACTTTCCTTCAATTTCCATGGCTGTTACAAAATTTGAGCTTTTATCAAACTGCAGTGCTAAGAATGAGAGACATCAGCAGATAGAAGAGCTAGCAATATAGTTACACATGTAGTTGAAATGTTTCCCCTTTGGCTCCACAGTGCTGAAGGTGAAAGTCTTCAGTGTTTATGTCCTAAAAATCGAAGCCTGACTATTTTCTGTTCAAAGAATGACAGCCTAGACTGATTATCTGCATTCTGACCCTTGTGAACTGGCATTCCAAGATGCAACAAAAAAATACAATTGTTGTAGGGTATAAAAAGTTGTCTGCTGCTTACAGAGCTGCTTAAAACTTCTGCAACAACAAGCAATGCAGGTCCTTCAGGGACACGCTCTGTTGCTCACACAGCACCTGTCTTTCCACCACCTCCACAATGCAGCCCTGGCATGATTACGAGAATCACTGCCAGGTATGCTTCTTCAATTTTCAGTCAAGTCAAGTCTGTTTATCTGGCAGCCCCTAGGAAATCGATGTACCCATCCCAGACCCTGCTTCCTTGAAGGACCACATGACTTCTGGTTTCTACATACATAAATAAATATCATAGGAGTTTCTGCTATTCTCAGCTGTCAGAAGCAGCACCTATACATCTCTGATTGACACTTGAATCACTTACTTTGCAAAAGTTTAGAAGTGTAGATAAAACAAATACAGTGAGTGCTTGTTTGCTCAGCAGTAATAACATATCATTTCATCACAAACACTAGAGATGCCTAAAGCAGAAAAATATTTCAATACTGCATCAGGCTTGGGAATTTAAATCCCATTTTTTTATTTCCCAACTTTATCAAAGAGTCAAGCAGTTAGGTCAATTTTCAGTTTAGTCAAACTTCCCCATTTTCTGGCTGTAGCACAGGCCTTGTCTCATTGTTTCTGTGTGATACAAGATGAGAAGAATGGAGATACTACTCATCTATTAACAATAAGTTAATGGAATGATTAAGGTTGAGAATCACGCTGGAGGTATAGCATGATTTCCTTTCTGATAGCATTCTAGCCTGGAGAAAACATGCCTTTACAAAAATTTAATGATAGTGCTTCTATTTATAGCTTTTTTACTATCAAAAATCAAAATAATTTACAAGAACACATTGGTAGAATTTACCTATGACATTCTTAGTAAACAAATTTCACCTACAGCAGAAGGTAAAGTTTTCCTGTGTATAAACATTTTAACTTGTGTAGTATTAATCTAGAATACATTTGAATGTATTATACACAGTGTTGAAAAAGTGAAAGAGCACACAAAAAGACCCAGTAAAAGACAAGACAAAGTCAAGATTCAAAACAAGTGCCAGAAGGCATGCACAGAATGGATTAGTAAAAATGTAATGTCACTAGTGTGAAAAATGGAATTTATTTAATTAATTAGCTGCAAGGGAGGGGCAGAGGGATGGGACCACAATAGAAATAACCCACCACCTAGGTTGTTTGTAGAGCATAATAATACCAACACAAATTCTTGTTATAAAGGTAACAGGGTGTGTTCTCTTTGCTATGCATGGTAAGAAAAAGGTAACAGGAGAGAAAAGATACAACAAAAACTTTAAAATATATAGCAAAAGCACAAATTTGGGAAAGTTCAGTTGCATATTTTTGCTTATATTAGTCATCAGTTTCATGCATTAATTTCCACATGTTCCCTTGGATAAATTAACAGCCACTTGAAAAGACCTAGCATAGCTCTAACATACAGTGAAACTACTGATACACTCCCAGGTGCTTTAGGTGGCAGTTTCTTCTCTTGTATGCCTCCAAGGATTGACACACATGCAATAATAGAAGGTTTATCTCCATCCAACTGAGCATAAGGTAAAGATTAGAGGGAATTTAGAGGTACTTAAGCAGTTACCCTGACAACATCAAGCAACACTAAACACTACAGTAAAATACAATACCTGGCTGCTTATAGTTATCTGTTTGTCTAGACATGCTCTATTTCTGCAAACTCATGCTCATTTTCAAAATACAATTATAAACCTTTCTTACATGCAGTCCTAGATCCCTGCATAACTCCTTTGATTTCAGTGGAATTAACACCAGGTGGAGATCTGGGCCAAAGATTCAAAACTTCTGAAAGCTTCCTGGCACTAAATAGACATTTTACACAGCTTTTTCCTTCAGGTTTCTCAGCTCAGGTCACAACCGACTTAAGGTGTTCTGGAGTTTGCTGAAAATCCATACCAGAGAAATAAAAGTTATCCTCGTTAGGCGCAGCCTCACTCCTTCCTTTGCTGTTCTTGGCCTATGTCTGCAAACACTTAATTTTATGCTGGTTTTTTTGGACTCTTCCACCAGCATCAACCTTCTCTTCAAAGAGAAGGCCTAACTCAAAAAAACTGGCAAATAAAAACATTCTATGTCCAACTGCTGAAGCAGGTGACAGAGTGAAAGCGGTTTTTAGAGTCGTCCAAATATTTAATTTATCTTACCTCTTCCATGCATGCACAAATACCCGAAATATCTTTCGAAGGACAGAAACCTGCTCTGTACAGATAAAGAAATCTTACCCTTCCAGATCATCAGCCTAGTAAATTGATGGATATACAAGGTTAGAAATGCTCATGCAAGTACAGCTTCAACTATTGACAGCAAGCCAGTGCTCATAACAAGGATTCTTGGTGTTTTCAAAGCAATCAATTATATTATTCTATAGGCCAGCTCAGTTGTCTGCTTCAGAACTGTTGCAGGAGCAGAATTAATTATGATAGACTTTCATATCCAGGAAATATTTCAAGGAGGTCATTGTCAGGACTACACTTGTAAAAGTATTGAAAGCCCTTTTTGACATAACAGATAAGATTTGTAAATTCTCCAAACAGGAAACAGGCTTGACTTTTGGAGTGTCAAAATCTTTACAGTGTTTTTAGGTAGCTTTTCAAGCTAACATCTTATAATTTTATACTTCTCCATAACTTTTTCTGACTAATAAGACCCAGTTATTTGCCATGCAAATTATAGTAGTTTCTTTCTCTAGAGTTGGACTTTGGATGTCTATATTATTGCTATACTGCACAAAGGAACTGAATTTTTTAATTAAAGTGAGCAGGATGCTTGTTTAACTACACTACAGTCAATATGCTACTAGTATAAAAAAATGTTTTAAATCCTCTTGACCTACAAAGGAAATATTAACTCGCTTCTACTTTTCCCATATTTTCAAATCAGTTATGCAGTGACAAATATAAGTTCTCAGGTGGAAGGATATACCAATTTATAGCAAAGCTGTGGTTTTGAAAGAGTTTTGTTCTTTCCATATCTAATAGATTTTAACATACTCATTTTGCCAAAGTTTCTTTGAATTTTTGTTTTTCATCATATAGCTTCAGATACCAGTAGAGCAAAAATACTATTGTGCTAAATAAACTGTCACGTTATCATTAGCCATTTCTCTATATAACCATTAAGCAAAAGAAAACCCAGAAAGGGGTAGTAGTCCTGATGCCTACACTTTTCTAAAATATTTATCATGTATATATTTAGACAACTATTTCAAAAACAAACAAAAAAATATATTACTTTTTCCTGGGTCCCTCTGACTGCATCTCCCATAATGACAGTTCATGGTTTAAACTGTTAGCCCAGAAGAGTCAATAAGATGAAAATTTCTGTACAGCAGTTTAATAAATCTATGAAGCAAAGGAATTCAGGAGTTCTGAGTTCCAGTCATGTCCCCCTGTTATATAAAGCTACAATTAATATTGCTTCTTGCTTATAGCTTGAAAATACTGCATCCACAATTACTGCAATAGAATGAGAAAAATTTTAAGGATATTAATGCTCAAATAATTCAATCATTTTCAGAAGAAATACATGGTGCAGCTGCAAGTGTACAAGTGTCTTAGTCTTTATATTAGCAAGAATAAATCCCACTAGCACTTTCAGAGTTTGCTTTCATTCACATACGTTCTCCTAACCTTTACCCTACCCATCATGCTGCAATTACTTTGATCCTCCAGCCAAGAGGAATCCAAACCTTTTGGATGGAAAGGACATTAAAAAATAACAATTTTGCCTTCGATGGTAAAATCAATGATTTCTTATGTCTTTTTGCTTAAAAACAGTTTGCACTACATGAAACGCTCTATAAACACGTTGAATTCAAGCTGCATTAGTAAAAACAAATTAAAACCACACCATTTTGATGTTTTGACTCTTTCTAAAGTAAAGCTATTTGCTAGTAAAAAATGAAAACAAAAAAACAAAACAAATTTTAAAAAAGAAACAAACACAAAGCCTAAGAACATTACAAATTTCTGAGTTCTGATCTTCAAAGTGAGAATGAGGTAGACCAAAGGAACAGAAGGACAGACTTCACAGAGTTATGTTCTCCAGTGAGACTTAGAAAACAGTCCTCCTTGTTGTAAGCATCAACGTATCTTTGTACCATGCTCCTGCCTCCTTTTCAGTCTCCATTTTTTCCTTTTAGTGCCTGGACTGGCTATTTCACTTCAATCAAAGGAGGAACAGGTTGGAAGTGGGGAAAATGTAAAAATTGGTCAGGTGTGTCACTCTATCTCTCAATACAGTCTGTCTTGCTACTCCTCACTAAACCTATTGTTGTTCCCTATTAAACCTAGGGAACTATTCACTTTCTTATTACAGACATCAAATAGCAATAAATATTAGGCACAAATCTTACCTATCTGACACTCAATAGCTAAGCTCCTTGTTCCTCAATGTTGCCTTTTCCAGCTGATGAACTCGTTTTCAGATAAATTCTGCTGGGAAGGTGGACTAACTCTGAGACAGATTTTACTTAGTCTCAGACTTCATTCTACCTAAGAATGACTTTCTGAAACTTTTTTTCATAAAACAAAGAGCTCCAAACTAACCTTATCAAGCAAGTCCCAAGACAGCTCAGATATGAAGTTCTGTGACTACACTGTGTCATCATAGATCTTCCAACTTCAGAAAATGTCATCAGGTACCTTTTAGGTACTGGGAGAGAAAGGATTTGGCTAGCAAGGTTCAACATATTTCTAAAGTGATTTAATTTCATTTTAAAGCTGAGCATTAAAGTAGAGCATTTCCAAAGCTCTACTAGCACAAACCTGCACAGCACAAGTTTTACCTGAGTCACAGGTCTTTATGGCACAAATCACGCTGTACTGCATAGCTACTTCAAAGCACTCTGAAACTAAAACAGGTATAAAATTAGTAATTACAGCAGGTACTAGTTTCTTTGATGATGTTCACAAATGGCTTGTCAAGGGGCTTAGAGCTGAGGAAAATGTATATACAGATATAACGTGCAGTTATATACTTCAAAAAGTCAAATAGGTCTGTCTTCAGACAGCAGCACAAACTATTCATCCAAGTACTGTAATTGAAGAACAGGAATTGATTCAGCTGTCTATAAATTATGAAATGGAAAATACCTGTTATGGTAAGTAGGTTGTTCAGTGTATTTAACATGTCTGTGAACTCACTGCGTGCTAACTCTCAAGTATCTACAAGGTTAAAAAAAAAAAGAAACCGAGTTTCATGTTTAAGTACTTAATTTTTTTCCCAAATTAGTTCTCTTCTGGAAGATAACACTCAATAGTTATCCATGTAATACTTTCATTATAACAGAATGGAGAATAACTGCATTAGCCATGAAAGAGATATGAACTGTAAAGGTTGCTTTCCAGATAATGGGATTCATCAAGGAGACTGAGAAGATACTGGGCAAGATTCACAATGAGCATCAATTTCTTTCCTTCACTTCAACAATTTTCAGGGAGAGAAGAAAGTTAGATTCACAAATTCAGAAGAGGTTTTCAGCTGCCAAACTGAATTTACTCCATCACTGTAGCTGTTGAATAGGCTTTTAGCACAGCTATGAACAGGAGATGGTAACCAGCAAGGTCTGAATGATGAAAGAAAACTCACAGATTCTTTTGATTTCTGCTAATATATACTCAATCCACTTTTTTACAAGGAAAATCAAGTTCCCTACTTCTTTACACAAGTTTCTTTTCAGTTAACAACAACAGCATAATATTTTTCCTGTATGTTCCTTTATACAGCCTCTCTCATCTCAGAACTTTTTAAGCAGTTATTATTTGCATTTTATACATAAGGAAATTAAAATACAGGCAGGCTAAGGATCAGTTTCTCTGTCATGTGCAAGCCTGAACTGTCCAAGAGAAGCAAAAAAAAAATTTGGTTGAAACGAGATTCTTCCCAGATTCCCAATGGATATTTTCTTGCAGACCAATGAAGTTAGGGGAATAGGAAAATACACCAATTTTATTGTTTCTTTTTTTGATCAGAATGAACCCACATAGCAGTGTCCTCGTTTGACACTGAGAATTGCAAACACAGTAGTCAACTCACTTGAGTCATACCCACATAATCAGCTTTCCTCCACACTCTTTCTGCCAATACAAAGAAAATCCAGCCCTAGTTTTGCTCAAAATAAGCTGAATTTTCATCTGTAATGGGGATTTTTATTGAGAACTAAGTAGAAGATCTCAGCACATGTATTTCACTGATTTATTCACTTCACCAGTCAAACTGAGAACTCTGGGACACTGTCAGTATTTCCCTAAGGTCCCAGCTGGCCTGTTTTTTTCAATTCCATTCTGTGTCTCAGCAGATTTTTGTAGGACAGTAGTTGACATGGTCAGTTTGCCTAGGCCTTCATACATTTTTGGCATGGTTTTCAATGTGCTAAAGAGGCATAAGAATTACTTCTTCTGTAGAGAATATCTCGGGGGAGATAAACTCTGTCATTGCAATTTTATTTCATTATTAAAACTTTAAAATGCACTTGTCCAGAACTCCTGTAGATCTTGAAAGCACCTGAGCAAAGGAACTTGTCAATGCACCAATTTTAACAGGAAAGTGGGAGCCCATTTCTGGGTGATTCTGTGTCTTATGGCAGGTGGAAGAGTACCCCAGAACTGTTAATAGCCCTAACCAAACTCACAGGCTTTGATTACAAAGTGAAAGCAAAGCCTTGAACAAGCCATAAGAACAACACATTCTAAAAGGTGTTATTACTGCATACTAATCCCTACCCACTTTACCTCAGAAGAATAAATTTTCTCTGGTGTTACTATGTCTGTTATATTGTGATGCTGATGATTTACTATCTTGATACAAATATAAAAGTATATGAAAAAGGATAGTAATTGTTTCTAAGCACAAGGATGATCCAGCAGTAGGCAAACATTGCAAATAATGAAATTCACAAGCAATAACAAGCTGACAGAAGATTCCTCCTTAAAATGTATCTATCCTTAACTGCTTCTATTTTCCATTTGAGAAGATAATTTTCAAACAACTAGAAGTCTGACTTAGCCACCAAATCATAACAATATAGTAATATTAACTTCTTTTTTTTTAAGTCATGGCTGAATGCCACAAAGCAAATGAAATTGCCAGAGACCAAATGCTGAACAATTTTATGGACACATGCTGTTAAGATATCCTTGGCCCATATGCCAAGCATTCAACTGCTCTCAATTCTGAAGCAGAATGCACCAAGGATCTGGCTCGCATTTTTACTTCTGCACAAAGTACATCTCAACATAACACAACAGGTACCTCTGGCATTTCATCTTAATGCTAATCGACAGTTAACAGTGTTCTAAGAACCTCGTGGAGAAGAGAGCTGCAGTTTTTCACAAGAATTGCTAACCCCTTGCACTTTGATTATCATCTTGCAGCATATACTGATTAGTCATATGGAGTCTGAAGAAGGATTTGTACATGTCAAAATTACTTTATTTTTCAGGAATGCTTAGTGTATCAGATATTCCTGTGTTCACGAAACACTACTCATGGCTAACTCAGCAGAGCTGGTGATGCAGCCAAATATTTCAAATTAGTATGAAAAGTGTTAAACTTTTCTAAACTCCCCAGCTGAAACAAACTCCCTGAAAGCTTTCATTTTTACACAGTATTGGTGCGGGATTTTTACTAATTCAATCCATTGTTGATGTTGGGCTGGGAGGACTTTAGATTTAATTTCTCTTCAGGCATCAGCTAATGCAGTATTTGATGTGTTCACAAAGCTTGGTTATGGACACAAATCCACCTGCTTCAAATGTATAGTCAACTTAGTGGATTAGCTGAGAAGGTAATGAAAATTTTTATAAATCAGTAGTCAGTAGACTATATAACAGATCAGGGGAGCTTTTTGATCCATCTCTAACTCATTAAAGCTACAGTAAATCCCACCGAACCCTGTTACAGTTAGCTCTATGTAAACTCTAGTGAATTAGAGAAAATTAGCAAAAAAACTTTCCAGAAAGAGATACCTACAAAATGCTAATGCGTCTTGTTCCCTTATTTTCCCAGAACTGACAAGAGATGGAGGTGAAAAGTACCTTCATTTACCTGAACAGTTTGCTCAAGCATAGGCAGCTATTATGAAGACTGATATTTGAAAATAAATCAGTAAACAAATTTGGCTGAGCATTTATTCCTATATAAAATGTATGACTATTTCTAAATACAGCCCAGGCCCTATCAGAACCAAAACCCATAATCCAAAGCCCATTAAAACCAAAGGAATTACTGCCATTAATATCAATGGCTATTAGATAAGGCCACAAGTAGGGAAAATCCCCACTGAAAACTGTGGGAGTTCTGCCTGCATAAACTCCTCTTGGAAGCTCCTAGAGCTTTTTCTTCTTTCATTTCTTCATAAATATTTTATAAACAAAACTCATTAAACTTAGAATTTGTGCATATAGCTTTATGCAACACTTTTGTTAGGATCTTGCTGGTCTTTGCAGGGCTTTCTTGTACATATTTCTTGTGTCACTTCAATAGTGATCTGAAGGTAGAATCTGCTTTGGGAAGCAAATGCTGTGGTTTATCTTGACACTGTCACTACATGGAAGATATGGTGGACTGGGAACAGCTGCTAATTTAAGTGTAACTTGTGTGTTGAAATGTCAACCTATATACATTTCTACCCTCTTTTTGACAGAATAAAGTAGTCATTCTTTCAAATTTTACTAAAATGAAACACTTCTCCTTGTTTCCATTCATAAAACCATAATACATTAAGCATACTATTTAGATAAGTTTAGTAAGTGTACTGGGAGATTCCATTAAATGTCATGTGAAATGTCTGCCTTAGAATGAGAATGGCTATATGGCTTTCCAGGGCTGATATTGCAGCTTTCCACCAGACACTGTGCAATTAACGGCACATAGAAATAAAATTGTAAACAGGCTTTTGTCATTTGAAAGCATTTTATCACATCACAGGCAACCAAACATTATCTTGGGGCAAAGAGGTTTTTTAAATTTCTTTACAAATTGTGGATTTATAAAATATCACTAGGAAGCATAAAACTACTTCAAATGCCTTTATTAGAACATACATGTGGGGATGGTTACACTTTATATTGAAAGATTTGGAAAATTAAAGAAATTCTAAGGATTACCTAGTTAGCTATCATTGATTCTCCTGTAATCATTCCCTTTGTCTACACCATAGGAGATTTCTGAAAATAGTTTGAAATATTAGTTTCACTATTATGACAGTCCACTGCTCTTTTTATATTATTTTTCGTCTACCTCTAAGATGTATGGTCCTTACCACACGAGAAATAATGTCACACACTCAAAAGTTGAAAAAATTAAGAAATCATACAAAAAAGCTAGAAAGTATGTTAATTGAGCAGTAACAAAAAATGCAACACAAAGCTGCACAGTGAAAAGAAAAGATAAAAGTGTAATATCCAGACCTTTAGTAGGTCTTTTCCCACCTCCCAAGTCTGCAAGTCCTGACACTGATGACTTGTTGTGGGTAAGATGAAGTGGAAGGGGAAAAATCTTTAATATATTATGCTGTAACTAGTTCAACCAAAACTATTGACTATTCTCAAAGATCAGGGTAGGGTGCCAAAACACCCTACAAAACTTTACTGTGTCTGAGACAAAGAGAAGAGCAACAGAGTAAGAGAAAACATGAAAAACAAATGGCAAACGAATGACAAGGGAAAACAAGTGAGAAACAGCATATGGACCTCTTTCCATCCCTGGGGCAAATATTTATATTTTGGCATTTCAAATGCATTAATACCTAAGATGATCAATAGGGAGAGCCAAGTCTAACTTTTCTAGACTGGTCATGCATAAGCAAAAAAACCACTTTAAGTATAAAAAGTCATCCTGAAAATTTACAGTACTGCTCCGTGCAGAAGAATTCCCATCAGATTTTTTCAACTGTGCAAATATATAAATATACTACAATTATACTCACAAAACTTTTTTTTTTCCTTCCATACAGGATTGTTGCTGTTTTAAAGAGGATCTTGTAGATAGGAGCTCCTCATATTGATTTAAACTGAAGGTGAATACTCAAGGAGAATAGGGCTATGTTCTAAATTCTTCACAGCACTCTATTACAGCGAGGGCTGGAAAATCATGGTCTCAGCCTATCGGAGCATAAGCAGCTTACTTGCAAGCCTCTTTGATATCTCCCCCTCAGAACAAGACAGATTATGCCCAAAGCCTGATGGTGACAGCCATGAAAGCTACAAACTGCCAGATTTGTCCAGATCTCAAGAACAACATAATTCCACTCCTTTGTTTTGTTTTTTTTTTTTTACCTAAATATGATTTCCAGAAGGAAAAGGAGGAGGCATACACAGGATAAATGTGACATACAGCAGTTTTAATTACAGTAGCAAAATTTGTTTGCACTGGGGAATACAATCTTCAACTCTTATTCTTCTACTAATTTCTTCTACTAATTATTCTTCTACTAATACCTTGATGAAGGTATCATAACAAGAGTGTAACTTTTCACAAAGCCTATGTAAACTCATGTCTTAGACTTCAGATTCATCATAAGTGTGACTGCTGTGATGTATCTTGAACTTTTAAAATTGAACAAGAATATATTTAAAAGTGAGTTCAGGATAAATAAGTGTCATTTGCTTTGAGAGAAACTGAGGATACTGGACCCCCAAGAGAAAGAATGAAATTTATAAGCAATCATATTCACTCAGATAGGTCAGTCACAAAGCTGATAAAACAAGGGTCATTGTCAAAGCATGAGAGATCATTCAAATCCTATCAATATTGCTACTACTAACATCTTTTGGTAGTTGAACATCAATTACAAATACTGTGACTAATTTATAGAGAGAGAATGAATATTCACTGCAAACTCTGAATATTCCTCATTTTTCACATTGTGTTTCATAGCACACATCTTCACACACACAAATATAGACTCTACACAGTAAGCAAAGCAACCATGCTGATTGTCAGGAGAATAAGCCTCACACTGTAGTTTTTGGGTTATTATAAAAAGTGTCAGAAAGGTTAATCCAATTCCACACTATAGAATTCCCTCAAGACTCAAAAGCAAAATTTAAAAATGTATAATCTGGTCCCCTGTGTCTGTTAATCCTTTGCACTAATGATTAGTTCCTGTTTAGGTTAGCAAATAAAAAAAAGATTAAATGAAGACTAAAGGTTCTCTAAGCCTGTTTCCTTTTTTTTTATTATTATTAAAAAATCATTATGCTAACAAAACTTAAGTAGGATTTTAGAGTAGAAACTGGAAATCTCCTTCTTATGATGAAATAATATGTTCCTTGGATACATAAAATGCATTAGGCACAGTCTCAAATAAAATCAAAGCTGGTGGGTTACAAAGGTCAAACAAATTAAGCTTTCTTTCAGATTTGCATCAGCATCTGAGTCCAATAACATGCTTCTTAATTCAATAGTAAGCACTGTCAGTCAACCTCAGCCAAAGCAGCTCTGATTATGTAATGGCTTTCGATTGTGATTATTTCAGTCTAACATATGGAATATTTCACATCACACTTTGCTAGCTTTGCTACTGCTGACATCTTAATCTGAAGTGGAAGCTGTTTAAAGTCCTCTGATCTCTCAATTGTTCTAAAATATGAGCTATTTAAATACTTATTTCCAAGCAATTAATGCCTATCAGTAACAATGACGAATCATTTTTTGTACCATCTGTGAGTTTATGGAAAGTAGTTCTGCTGAAAAGTTAAAGTCTGAAAATCCACTCCCCTTTCTTTCCATCTTTCAGGGCTGGTATATGAAATTTCTAGTTCAATAAGTGAACAACTTTTGTTTTGAACTTTTGCAGAGTGACCTCTCTAAGGCATTCATATCTCAAAGTTCTAAAGAGCTGCCTAACAGCAACATTTTTGTTCTATGTCTTGATCTGCCTACCTGTCCTTCTACCTAAATGTTGTAGCTACATGAAAATATATACACATCTGATAAGACGTAACTGATTGTGTCATTACTGTGCTTTTAGTTATGTGTTCCCCCAGTGTTCATATTTCTTTTGTGGTGGGTGAAAAAAGTACCTTTATGTTGCACAGTACCTGACACATCATGAGCAATACCAGCAAATACAATATAGAGTACAGTAGTAATTCCAGTAGAAATTACAGTAGTAATTCTTCCAGTTCTGCTGCATCAGTATATTGTAATTCCCAGAAGGACCAACAGGATAATTTCTTTCCAAAGAAAGAAAGGAAAAAATACTGGAACAAACTACAAGTGAAGCCAAGATCTGTTTTCATACTTTCATATTTGCATGTCATTTGACCAATACCTGATGTATGACAGCTCCTAAAAATCATGCACAAAGTAGAATATATATAAGTGTATTTTAAATTATACAAGCCATACATTTCTATTAATGAATGATTCTTTTTTTTAGAAATATCTTACCAGTTCATTACACTGGTTTGGGGATTTTTTTTTTGAATGGTGATAGATGATGTATCTGACAGAGAACAAAGCATTTGCCTCTCCAAATAAAGAATTACTGAAATTATAAAAATATCTCAGAGATCTTTATAAAATCTAAACCCTCTCATACTTTTGTTTTCTCTGGCTCCATTTTTAAGCTGTGCCATCTCTCACATGGCAGCAGGGAAGCAGTCCAAAGGCTCAACTGCACTGGAATGCTTTTGATGTAAACTCTGCCGTCAAAATACATGAACTGACAAGGAACAGTGAGCTGATGAAAACACAAACCACAATATATGAATGGTTTAGTTTACCTGTGTACTCTGTGGAGCTGGAAGCTGGCCTACTGCTCTTCTAAGAGGCAGAAACAATATCAGTCTCCCTGTAATTTCCTCCCTTTAACTCATTCTAGCAAAGACTTTAAAGAAAAGCAATCTGTTAAGGGCATAATGTTCACAAATCAACAAAAAAAAAAATCAAATACTAGTCTCATTTCATTCAACAAACGTTTTGCCAATAGCAGCAGCTGAAGCAGGGTAAGAGTTAAAGATTGTAAAATGCTAATCTGGCATGCAGTCTACTCCATCTTCTTATAAAAAACTACTGTGTCCAAAGGTGATAAAACTATGGTTGGAAGGAATACAAAGAACATATGACCATCAACTCAGTTTGCAAACGATACTCATTTGTGTATGTCGTTGGAAACAGTGCAACTACTTCCCTTCTTACATATGCAGAAGAACAAGATAAAACCTAGAATATAAACCAAAATGCTAATTTTGCTTGTAAATTTCTCACTTTTGTCACTAACAAAATTTAGTCACAGGTTTCTAATTAGAAAGAAAATGTCTGATTTGCTAGCAAGCAGCAAAATGCAACATAACTGATTTCTTCTTGATCCACTGCTAAATATGCTGAGAGTCCTAATTTCCTTTTTTTAACCATAGCTCTAATGGTACATTAGCATTCCAAGTAGGCACACAATTCCAATTTTTCAATCACTCTTCACTGAAAACAGCATTTTTCAAAAAACTTGTTTTATTTCCCCAGATTAGAACAGAACTCCAACCCTTTGTCCTTACTCTGCGAAAGCTGTAAAGCGCATCATCCTTTGCAGCTGAGTTTTTTTCGAGTTACTTCATGCCCCCCAGTACCTCAGCACAATCTACCTATTTGCTGTGCAAAAGAACATTTTGACTTCCACAGAGTTGTCTATGTACCTCTTGAAAAAAGCTCATCTGTTCACCCCTCAGAAAGCAATTTTGTTGATGACTAAATGTATTTTTTCAATTTGGGTGTTTTGATTATTGCCACTAATTCAAGCAACGATATTTATACTCCAGGGCCAGCGCATTTCAATGCAAACCTGATATATACATCATTATAGTATTACTGTACTGGATGCAGGTGCCCAGGTTCTGGCAGGATTGATTGCAGAGGCATCTTTGTGAGGAGAGGCCAGGCTGCCCTGTCCTGGACCCAGCTAATTCGAGCCAGCTCCAAGTGACCCACTTCAGGGCATGGCTGAGCAGCCAAGGTGATGCTGCATCTGGGGAAGCACATTGAGAAAACGGGGAAAAGTGCTGACTGTCAGCATATGAGAGAGGTGACAGAAAACAAGTGTGAGAAACAGCCCTGCAAGCATTAAGGTCAGGCAAGAAGGAGGAGACGAGGTGCTCTGGGCAGAGAGTCCCCTGCAGTCCCTGGAGAGGACCCATGCTGAAGCAGAGAAACAATGTGAGGGGGAAGAAGGACCACTGAGGAGCTGACCCCAGCATGCATTTCCCATCTCCCTTTGTTTTTCACCATCTAAATCTCTTTTAATCAGTAATAAATAAAATTCATTTTGTCCAAGTGTAGCTTGGTTTGCCCATGACAGCAATTGGTGAATGATCTCCCTTTAACTCTACACAGAAGCTTTTTCATCTTACTGCCTCTCCCCTGTCCTATTGAGGAGGGGGAGGCGGAGACCAGCTGGGAGGGGGCATCTTATAGTCGGCCAAGGTCGACTCACCACCATTACTTATCAATAAAACTAGATGAGACACAAAGTTGGGCATCCAATCTGATCTTCAGCTTGGTTTTAATGTCTTTGTTAAATTTGTCTGAGTTCAGAAAAAGAAAATGAAGTGTCTCTCAATATCTGCCACCTAACCAGAATTACAAAGTGTAATGGAAATCTCATCTCATCTTCATTCTTTTTCCTCCAAGAAACATTCACAAAAGCAAAAATTAGGCGATTGTCAGTTTTTCATCTTACTTTCCTCTTTTCCAAAGTTATGTGAAAACACCTACCCACCTGCATGCCCTGATATTAAACCAAAACTGTTTCAGAGCAGGGATGGAGGGCATCAGGAAGTCCTGGGGCACTTCCAGAGCTCGACCTACTACCCCTTCTTAGTTACACTAGTGGTGATTCAGCATTGCTCTCTCTGATTGTGGCAAATGTATCAAGAAAGGCAATTTACACCCAGGACCTCCCAGCCACCTGCTAGCAGTGAAGGCCCCAAAGCAAAGGCATTTTGTGACCTCTGTGGATTGCCTCTTTTAGTGGGGGAACAACCACCCTTCATTTCCCAAATCAATTAAAGGTGCAGGCCATGAAGAGCTGAGAGAATCTAGCAACTACTGCATTTTTCTGAGATGAGCTAATATCAGCTCACTGTGGAAGACTATGTTTAGAGTTTTGGCTGCAAGGCAATTAAGTTAGACCTCGTTGCATTTGAAAGCGTTGCTGAACCATACATACCACCTATTTGTATGACTAAAAAGTGCTTGGACACACTTGAAAATAGATATACCTCCAGCAATCATACTGACAACAACAGCATATTTTCACCTTGGATCACACAAATTTCATAGCCCAGAAAACATTAATGAACAATGCTACCTGAATGTACTGAATGTATTCCAGTTCAGCGCTGTCACATCCTTAAATTTCAGACACGTTTTCCCAATCCATCATTTTGCAAAAAAGATTTTGTTAGCAACTAGCAGCCAATTGCTTATGTGAGATTTAACAATAATAAATATCTTCCTAACTGTGCAACAGAGGGTAGCCCACATTAACAAACCCTGCTCTGCATGGAGCACTGATATTTCACCAAATCAATTAGCGGTTCAAAAAAGTTCACAAGGAAGACAGATGGTAGTCAGTTAAGATTGCCTTATCAAATTACAGCCACACAGATCTATCTGTTGCATTCTGCCAATGGATGGGTAGCTGCAGGATTTAGAATTAAACTCTCTTTTCAGCAAAAGTTATTTTTAAAGCTTTCCTAGCCGATTTTCTATCAAATGTTAAAATACGTAACAGAACCTGCCTTCATTTCTCCCCATATTTTTAATCAATTGCCCTTTTCCTGCCTCTTTTCTTCATGGTTTTAGTTACCATTTCTCCTGCCTGCTTTTTAACCAGAGAAAAATAAGTGAGTGGAGGTAATTTCAGAATGAAGTGGGAAAAAACAGTGGAAAAGGCTATGATAATCAAGGTATGTTTCCTTTTTCTATCTGAAGAGCAGAAATTAGTTATTTCTGCTTTTCATGAGTTTCCACTCTTTTTTCAATGCACTGCATTCAAGTCATTTCTTGGTTTACCAAATCATTGGTCAATATGATTCTATATTTGATGTGTACTCAATGAATTGAATGTGACTATTACTAAACGTGTTAGATCAAGCAGATATTGTCAGTCAGACAACTGTAGAAATAAATCAGATAATGATTAGAGCTGAATTCAATGTTTTCTAAATTGAATATGTAGTTTGAAACTACGCTTAAGTTTTGGGGGCTTGAAAAGGGTTATTTCATTTGTTTGTTTATTTATGTGAAAACGTAGTGGAAGTAAAGAAAAGAAAAATATTTGAGGGGCCCAGGTTTGGAGGAGATTTATTCATACTATAAGTTTCTCCCTTTATCCCTTTAAGTAAGAAAATCATTAGCAGACAACAGGGTGCTGCTCAAAAGCACCTAAAGAGACATTGTCAGCAGCTGTGCAGGAGAGCAGATTTGCAGGAAGACAGAGAAAGAAAAACAGAAAGAAAAAGAGGAGGAAGAATATAAGTGAGAGATGCCTTTCTTTGTTAGTACAAGACTAAGAAAGCACTGCCCTTTTATGAAGTGTTTATGACAAGTAACTGAGTTAGACAGGTTTAAGTGTTTGATGTACTCATTCTATCAAACGTCGTCTGGGAGCATCTCAATGACAGATTAAACAGGATGGTTTAAAGCAAAACATACACATTTCACCTTCTTCAGTTTTTTTTTTTTAAGGAAGTAAATATCCTCGTCACTGTGCAAAACGAAGTTTTCTCATTTGTTGTTTCACAGAGCTTTCCTCATACATGTGGCCCAGACATTTTAATAGCTTCCCTGTTTTACTTTCCATGTAAATAGGTGTCTTTTATACTGCTAAAGCTTACAAATTTCCCTATTATAGAAACTAGTCTGTATTTATATAAATATGTAATGTATGGAGGCTACTATTTATATGAGTGTGTAGACACACACATAGACACATGAAAAATCACAGGAGTATAAAGAGGTATCAATACTGAGATCCAAACACATAGACTTCATGAACTGCACATTCTTGTATTACATGCCACATAGTAATTTATTGTTTATTATACTCAGATGTGAAATATTTTTAATGTATATATATACGTATGTATATGTACATGAGGTATATATATACATGTGTGTGTTTTCTATATGTTTATTTGTTTTTATATAAATGTGCATACACCCAAGCACAAAAACATATCTGAGTTTAAAACCAATGTGTTGTTATTAAAAAAGGAAGTACAAACTCCTCGTTAATTTCAAAAAAATCATACTATAGCTGCAACTATACAGTATTTCTCTGATTTATGTATTTCCAAATAAGCTGGCTCTTCAGGGACCCAGGAGGACCTTGCAGAGACATTTTTCTTTTATTCCTCACAGACATAAAGTTGTGAGTTTTACAGAGGAACATCTCTATTTTTTACTGAAAAACACACTCTGAATGTATTTATTTGATGCAGACTCTACAGAATAATTTTCTTTGCACTGTACTGAAAATGTGTGGTACAAGGCATGGTATAAATTCCCATTAGAAAAAGAAAACAAAAGCAAAAACAAAACAAAAAAACCCCACACATTGAGATGTCATAATTCTCCTATATTCCAGGCTGTTGGTAACTTACTAATTTCTTATTTTTTCAGAAGCGAATATTAATTTTCTAAGAAAAATAGGATTTTCTGAGGTATTCAATTGGGAAAAAAATGAACTAAAATGCAGTAAGCTTGTAAAAAAAATCAATTTAAAAATATGTCCATTTTTGCTGGAAAATTTCATATTCCTAAGTTATAAATTTTAAGATATGTAACTGCACCTAATATAGAAAAATGAAAACCCCTTGATTAGGAATTGTTCCACTTTTTTAGTTTTAACTTACTTAACTATCATACAAAACAGAACTGTGAGCTTTTATTTCACAAACATGTAAGGTTGTATTTACAATGTACTGCTGCCTGCCCTCAGACAATGGTCAGAAAATTCCCACATTTCCCTGTCTAGCACAGATTATAGTTCTTTGGCTCCTGTAGAAACAGGAAGGGGGGGAAACAAAACACAGGATTTATAGGTAGGCACTCTCTGGTGAAGCTAATAAATCCACACAGAGCAAGGATTATCTAGCCATAAAATTCATGAGTCCGCAATTCCCTCACGCTCCCATGCATCCTCGTCACCTTCGTGCACTCGCACCCCTGCTATGCCACAGCCTCACCGTTTTCACAGGATAACAGTGACAATACCCTTTTCAAGTTGCCTTTGCTAGGTGGACAGGCATGTGGACTTCTTGGAGGTATTTAGTACAATTCCAAGGAGGATGTCAGACAACTGTAGTCATCACATCTTCAAAGACCTTTTTCCACAATGTCAAATTGTCCGCAGAAGGTAGGTCAGTGCTGCTGTACATCTCCTCACCCCTGAGTTTACAAGTCATGATGCTTCAGAGCCCATGCACGAGTGGAGTACCAAATTAAGAAATTGTTCCAGAGTTAATGAAATGGCAGTGACTACCACAAAAAATGAAAGGTAACAGAGGCTACAAAACCAGAGGCACTGCGTATATGCTGAAAAAATAAAATGCGGGAAGAAAAAAATAATCAGTATGTATAAATAAGAATCAATTCTCTCTCCATACATCCTTCTTTCAACATAGTAATGCTGCATGTGCAGTCAAATGATGTTCCACCAAAAATCACAGCTGTGCTTTGTCATACAGATGGGTGTACACTCATATGCTGCATTTGCGATTTCCCTGGTTTAAAAGAAAAAGATACACCAACACTGTGACAGATAGTGTGAAGCAACGGGTAGCAGAGAGTAGCAAGTAACACTTGATAGCCAACAAAATACTCTTTAAATATTCTAGTACTGAGATTCTGATATTTAATTTCTACTGCCAAAGACAAAGTGGGTGTCTGAAGTGGGAAATTGCTTTCTACCTATGTTCCATTTTCTGGTAACAACAATGCTAAGAATAGCCTTACTGTACAGCTTTAAAATGGATTTAAAAAATAATAATCTTGGTATAATATTCTTCTTCAATGTTTTTCTTACCCACAACTGTGGTGCCTCCTTCTCAAAACCTCAGAGGTAAAGACAAAGGTCTGCATGTGCCACCAAGATTTTATACCAAAATAAGTAATTTTCCATTAACAAAAGAAATTAAGCCTAAAATAAAGCAACAATAAATCCCTTTTTAATCATTCTGATAATTTTTTTTGGTGTTGTTTCTGAGCTAGATTATCTTCTTGTTCACATTTCTTTTCAAACAAAAGAAGCATGCTCTCTTTTCCCAAAAGGGTGAAAGTCATCTTTATGAAGAAACTAACCCCAACCTATGAACCACTTTTTGAAACTATTCTATTTAAATTATAATCAAGGTTAGTTCACAAGAATGTACAGCTGAATCCCAGTTACAAAAATCTTCCAAATTTTGTTCATGCTTTTTCTGAACTAAATTAAATCTTAAACATATTTTGGCTGTTTAGCTTCTTTTGAGAATGTTGCAAATGGACGTATGTGGACATATGACTCCATCTGGAGTAATATTCATTGCCTGACACACGAAATAAATTGGAGTACAGCCTGAAGGGCGATAAATTTATGTATCACAAAAAACAAAATAACACAACAAAAAAAGTGATGTCTATCACTTCATTTAACATATCTCTATATAACTACTAAAGAATGAAGTATTCTTTCTGTATTAGTTTTGCACACCACTTAAAAGGACTACCTCTATGATTAGTAACGGTTGCTAAAATCAGGGCTGCAGATACTAGTGAAGCTTAGGGAACTGTAGTTTATACATTACCTTTGCACTAAAAGAGGTCTTGAACAGAAAAAGTCAACTAGTAAAGAAACCCCTTTTAAGATATCCTAGCACTAAGGATATAAATCTGTTTCAAGGGTTGTTCTAGATGAAATTTTAAGGTGTGTGGGAAAATAATGCTTTGAGCAGTAAGCTCTGCTTAAGTCCTCCGCAAAAAAAAAGAATTAAAAACACACTGGGAAGTTCTTCATATTTGTGTTACCTTCTGATGCAGAGTGAAGTGCAACACCAGCAAGCCAGAGCTTCTCACAAAGCTGAAATTCGCTTCTTTATCGGCTGTGCTTAAAATCTCCACTACAGCTTTAATGGGAAAGCTGAGAAGAGATAATTTTTTTGCCTCCTCTGTTATCAGCAGACTTTCATTATTGTCACATTCCCTGGACATCTTTTACCTTAAGCACAGATAAAGCAAAGTAGAAAATCATGGAGTGAGCATGTCAGGAATCTATTTGGAAACATAATACAAACACTAAAAAAAAACAGGCCCTCCTAATCTGTCCTGTACATGGAATCAAAACTATTGTAATGAAACAAGATAGTAATTTTTCACAAAGGAATTTGGAGGTTCAGTAGATCAGTAATACTGATATAAAAGGTCTTTCTAGATAATGCTATATACACAGTGTGAAAATTCTACACTGAACATCATTCCAGCTGTTTTCCAGAGATTATTGAAAATCTTTCTTTGTATTAATAAAGTCTACATAACCAGAGCCATATCTGATACTCAAGACTCTTTTAGAATTTGGAACCATTCTCCCTCAAACTGTGTCTTAGAGATGTCTGCAGAAGACAGTTGACACCACAATCATAAGCAATATATCTCCCATCGGGCTTCCCAAATGCAGATGGGAAATCAATTTCTACATTGTCAGGAGAGGATTTCAAACAGTTCCTAGTAAGAAACTCTCCTGCTGGGGTTTTTGTATTGTTCCTCACAAGTACCAGGGGAATATTGAATGGGCAGACTCACTATAGACTCATATTCATTTCAGCTACTGGATGGAGAGTCTTAAAAATCAGAATAAAAGTAATTAGAGAAAAAAAAAAGCTGACTTAGATTTTCACTTTTGCCAAGGCTTTGTCATCCACTTGAGCAAAACAACTGCAGTTTTCAGACACTCAGCAAAGATATTGGAGTCTGATGATTAATCCAGTTTAGAGATGCCTAAATGAAACATATCTTTCTATTAAGCCTCTGCATAGAAATAATTTTGGTCTCACTAATATACACAAACAAAAAACTAACAAAAGTAAGATAAATTGGGGTTTTTTGTTTCATACATTTGAAGTCATGGATTCTAAGCATCCATCAGAGTTGCTGGATGCGTACTGTATAAATATGCAGTGCTCAGAGAAACCCTTAAAATTTTGCTATAGTCATATGACTCATATTTCTAACCCTAATAATGAATTTACCTCATTTGTAATGTATCTCTTCACATTCAGATAAATCATCATTGATGTCTAACTTATTGCTGTCTGCCTTTTCCCCTATAGATAGACCATATTGAGTGGCAATCTTGTGTAAAATGCTGCCTGATTTGAATTTTTCTAACTTTAGAAAGGCAGTATAATAATGTTCCACCAAATTTGTCTAGACACCAGACTCAATTTTTAAGATCCCCAAAATTCTTCCAATAACTGCACTGGGGAATTTTGAACTGTGTACTTTATTTTTATAGGAGTCTGTAGAAGTAAGTGTTGAATCAAGAATAAAATTTTAAAGAAAAGCACTGATACTTAGAAATAGGATTATTCTTTTTAGGTGAGGAAGTTAAAAAGCCAAAGTAGGTGAATACTCAAATGTCAAATTTCCAATCTGGATTCTAGGCCCAGCACAAGTCTATTTATACCTGATGTTTTAGCCTATCCAACTTAGTAGAGTATAGCAAAAAATCTGGAGTGCTCAGGCAAACACAAAATTTTGCCTAGATTTTGAAAAGCTCTGCTTTGCACAACAGATTGTCTTCAAATGAATGAATCATGACATGAGCCTGGGTACTTAGCTATGACATCTGTTATGTAGTAAATTGCATTGCATGCCACATGCATAATGAAGGGGAGAGAGGGATTTTAGCTCCTAAAACATGCCTCATTATGTGATGGTGCAGGAATACAGACAGTGACACTCAGGACAGATGGAAAGGCTGCAGTGTCATAAAATGTACAAATAATGTTGTTGTTTCTATCACTGGGAAAATGAAGATGTTAATTCTCTTGAGGGTTTAAAAAAAAAGGAAACTGTGTTGAATAAAATAGTGAGAGGTGGCAGACACACATAATTAAGATCTCTCTTAAAAGTTGCTTACATGAACCCACTTGTGAGAAACTTTACTATTCTTCATAAGGAACACATTTTGTCTCTTTAATTCTCTCATTCCTTTCTTGGTGGCTTGCATTTCAAAATCAGTACATAAACAATCATAAATCATTCAAATATTAAACACTCCACTGTAGGATGATTTGGAAAACCTAAGACTGTTTTCCAGACATGCAGACATTTTCCTATAATTATACGGTATATTAGATTAATTAAACACAGATTAAACTACACAAAAACAAATTTGCAAATGAAATTTTGAAACTCCAATCCACCTGCACTGCTAAGACAGATATGGTGCATACATAATGCTAGCACAGCCCACTTAAATTGCTACTGACTTCTGAATGACCTACAAGGACAAGCCCCCAGTAGTGTAATTTCTGAACTTAACATTAAAATGCAGCTGCCTATGTTTAGATATTGGGGCTGAGGCTCAATATTTAAACAACTGCTTTTGGGCACATAGATCAATATGCCTAATGTAAGACTCACAGTCTTGAAAAATGTGGCCTAAATCATGTAAGGAAAGAGTTATAGCACTCATTGTAAACAGTAAGTGTTAAAGTGGGGGAGTCTGTTAAGAAAATATTTGGATAAGGTTAGGAATGTCTAACTAAGCTGGTTTTTATTACTCAGGGATCAAGATGGATAGACTAGGACTAGGATGTTTATGGTATTCCAAGAATGGAAACAAGTGAAAGGAAATTCTTAATTTAACACAACAATATGGCAATTTCCAGGCTTGGCTCAAGTTGAAAACATAAAACAGGTATAAGGAAGTGATTATAATGCAGATTAATGTAGATAATAATTACAAAAAATCAAGGTATAGAAAGTTCTTCTAATAAATCATCAATATTGTGACAATAGAGAATGGGGAAAATGTCATTCCTTAAAACAGTTTTTAAAAATTGTAATTTTAATTGTGACAACAGAAAAAATAATTTCCCTTTCTTATCTATGAACTGGTTTCCTGTATTGACAGGCATTGTCCATAAATGTTGCGAGAACACTATTATTCTGGACAGAAAAAAAAGTATTTCAATTAAAGCAAGTAATATTATTATTTAACTGGAAACAATTTAGGAAGCAGTAATTTCCAGAAATGAAAAAATTGAGATAGTAAAATATTTCCATATTAAAAATTCTATTACATTAGACTTTAATTATTTCCTTTCTCATTGTAGGAACATTCTAGGAAGAGCTGGGAAGAATGGATAGATTTAAAAATTATTTAACAGATGCTTTTTTTTTTATTTTATTTTTGTAATTTATACAGTCAAGGAAGCATAGCCTAAATAAGGTATTTAGGAAACTTCATACAGAATGATCTTGCTTTCTGCCTGAGTATTATATAGACAGACACTCATTGCTGCAAAGTTAATTGCATTTGCAAATCATTGAAGGAAGCCATAAACCAACAGCTTGTTTTCCCTGTATTTATGTGGCAAATCAGAAGAAATTTTTGAGATCTTGTATGAAAGATGGTAGATTCAGGCACTGAACAGGTCTATGAACTATAAGTTACTTTCAGCCCACTTTCACAACATTGAGAAGGTTTGGAGATACATCTGGAGAGAACAGCAAATAAAACTGAGTTACTCTATTTCTCATTGCCAGCTTGGTTCTTAGAGAGTGACTTTTAAGTGAAGTATCCCAGCAGACTATAAGTAACATGACACAAAAAAAACTTAAAGCTATCTTTCCTTTACTTTCCCCACACTGAAGATTTACTTCAAATACAAACATTTGTACATTGTTACAAGAAGAAAACTACCCTTTTTCTTTAAGGAGACCTTTTCTTTAAAAATATGTCAAATTAGCTGTCCCAAACACTTCTCAATATGTTTATTTGAACTTAAAACACTACATGCTCTATACGTTTTGTTGGTGTTCTATAAGCAGTGAGAGAAAAATATCAGTGGTAGTCATTTTCGTGCTATTTTAATCCACTCGCTTTTCCAGAGTTAAATATGTACAGTTACTGCGTTTTGGAGACAATTGTGTAGGAACTAGTGTGGCAGCTGAGAATTGGGAAGACTCTAAGATTGCAAATAAAGAGATAGCACAACTGCATTCAAATGGCTTGGTCAACTGCTACAGTTGTTGGATATTTCTCTAATATCGGCTTTGTTCAAGAGCCCATCAAGAGTCTTACGGCACCAAATGGCAAAGAATGTGAGCATAACAGCAGGTATTTGCTGACCACATTTGTGAACTGAATGTGATTAAGAATAAGGTCAACCAACAAACAACACCTAAAAAGAAGGAAATGGGGGATATGAATAGAATTATACGCCAGAAGACTGTATTTGCAGATTAAAATTATCCCACGTGTACAGAGTAGGACGAAAAATTATTTTTGCCTGTAAGTCTGACAACAGGAAAAGAATCCAGAAAGAAAGACAAAGACTTCAATAACTCTGTGGGAAACTATCATGAGAATACAGTAAGAAATAGCTATAGGGTATAATATTAAAACACGTGGTAAAAGTCTTTCATAACTCAGAATGAGTCTGCAGGAAAACATCAGTTTACTATCTGTGAACAGGAAAAATGGCAGTAGTAGCTACTGTACAAAATATCTACCCATTAGCTAAAAAACCTTAACTAATTATGTATAATTTCTCCTTCCTAAACAGCTGATATTTATTTATAGATGAAGTTATTGAGACAAATGCAACTAAACAAAAGGTTTGGGAAGGGAAGGTTTGGGAAGAGAAGGGAAGGTTTGGGAAGGTTTGGGAAGGTTTGGGAAGGGAAGGTTTGGGAAGGGAAGGTTTGGGAAGGGAAGGTTTGGGAAGGGAAGGC
>NW_020925708.1:0-1829 GCF_003984885.1 Neopelma chrysocephalum
TCTTCTGGACACGACTTATTCCAGACATGGGACGTTCCGGACACGGGATGTTGCAGGCACGGAATGTTCCAGACCCTGGATGGCTCGGACACGGGATGTTCCAGATATGGAATGTTCCAGACATGGGATGTTCCGGATACAGGGTGTTCCAGACATGGGTGGTCCAGAGATGGGATATTGATACATGGGATATTCCAGGCACAGAATGTTCCTGGCACGGGATGATCCAGACACGGGATATTCCAGAGATGGAATATTTTGACCACGGGATATTCCAGATACGGGATATTCCAGGCACGGGATGTTCCAGACTCAGGATGTTCCAGGCACAGAATGTTCCAGGCATGGGATCTTCAACACAAGAGATGTTCCAGACCCGGGATATTTCAGAGATGGAATACTCCGGACACAGGTTATTCCAGACACGGGATGTTCTGGACACGGGATGTTCCAGGCAAGGAATATTCTGAACACAGGATATACTGGAGATGGGATATTCCTGACACTGGATACTCCTGACCCCAGATATACCTGACACCGGATATTCCAGACATGGAATGTTCTGGACATGGGATGTTTCGGACATGGAATTTTCCAGGCATGGAAAGTCCCGGACAAGGGATGTTCTGGACACAGGATGTTCCAGGCACGGAATGTTCCTTACACTGAATGTTCCGGATACAGGATGTTCCAATCACAGGATGTTTCGGACGTGGGATGTTTCGGACGCGGGATGTTCCGGACACGGAATATTCCAGGCATGGGATATTACGGACATGGCGTGTCTTGGAAACGGAATAGTCCAGACATGGGTATTCCGGACATGGGATAGTCCAGGCACAGGATATTTCGGACACGGGATATTCCACACATGGGATATTCCAGACACAGAATGTTCCAACCATGGGATTTTCCGGATACAGGGTTTTCCAGACACGGGTGGTCCACTAACGGTATATTCAGGCACGGGATATTCCAGGTACGGGATGTTCCAGACACGGGATGTTCCGAACACAGGATGTTCCAGGCATGGGATCTTCCAGACACGTAATGTTCCAGACCCGGGATGTTCCAGGCACGGAATGTTCTGAACACGGGATGTTCCAGATACGGAGTGTTCCAGACAGGGGTGGTCCAGACACGGGATATTCCGAACACGGGATATTCCAGGCACGGGATGTTTGAGACACGGGATGTTCCAGACATGGGATATTGCAGGCACGGAATGTTCCAGACCCAGGATGTTCCAGGCACAGAATGTTTCATGCACGGGATATTTCAGAGATGGAATACTCCGGACACGGGATATTCCACACACGGGATATTCCACACACGGGAAATTCTGGACACGGGATGTTCTGGACACGGGATATTGCAGGCATGCAATGTTCCGAACACGGGATATTCTGGAGACGGGATATTCCTGACACCAGATAGTTCTGACACTGGATATTCCAGACATGGAATGTTCAGAACACTGGATGTTCCAGACACGGGATGTTCCAGACACGGGAAGTTTAGGAAATGGGATGCTCTGGACATGGGATTTTCCAGGCATGGGATGCTCGAGGCACGGGATGTGCCGGACACAGGATGTTTCGGATAGCGGATGTTCCGGACACGGGATGATTCAGGCACGGGATATTCCAGAAACGGAATGTTCCAAACACGGGATGTTCTGGATACGGGGTGTTCCAGACATGGGTGGTCCAGAGACGGGATATTCCGAACATGGGATATTCCAGGTACGGGATGTTTCAGGTGTGGGTTGTTCCAGGCACGGGATATTCCATACACGGGATGTTCCAGACACGGGATGTTGTAGGCAC
>NW_020925709.1:0-2723 GCF_003984885.1 Neopelma chrysocephalum
TCTTCTGGACACGACTTATTCCAGACATGGGACGTTCCGGACACGGGATGTTGCAGGCACGGAATGTTCCAGACCCTGGATGGCTCGGACACGGGATGTTCCAGACATGGAATGTTCCAGACACGGGATGTTCCGGGTACAGGGTGTTCCAGACATGGGTGGTCCAGAGATGGGATATTGATACATGGGATATTCCAGGCACAGAATGTTCCTGGCACGGGATGATCCAGACACGGGATATTCCAGAGATGGAATATTTTGACCACGGGATATTCCAGATACGGGATATTCCAGGCACGGGATGTTCCAGACAGGGGATGTTGCAGGCATGGAATGTTCCAGACTCAGGATGTTCCAGGCACAGAATGTTCCAGGCATGGGATCTTCAACACAAGAGATGTTCCAGACCCGGGATATTTCAGAGATGGAATACTCCGGACACAGGTTATTCCAGACACGGGATGTTCTGGACACGGGATGTTCCAGGCAAGGAATATTCTGAACACAGGATATACTGGAGATGGGATATTCCTGACACCGGATATACCTGACACCGGATATTCCAGACATGGAATGTTCCGAACACTGGATGTTCCAGACACGGGATGATCCGGACACGGGATGTTCCAGACACGGAATGTTCCAGACCCGGGATATTCCAGAGATGGAATATTCCGGACACGGGATATTCCAGACATGGGATATTCCAGACACAGGATTTTCCGGACACAGGATATTCTGGTCACAGGATTTTCCAGACATGGAATGTTCCGAACACGGGATATTCTGGAGACGGGATATTCCTGACACCGGATAGTCCTGACACTGGATATTCCTGACACCAGATGTTCCAGACATGGAATATTCCGGACACGGGATGTTTCGGACTCGGGATGTTCCAGGCACAGAAAGACCCGGACACGGGATGTTCCGGACACAGGATGTTCCAGGCACGGAATGTTCCTTACACTGAATGTTCCAGAGACAGGATGTTCCAAGCACGGGATGTTCCGGACGCGGGATGTTCCGGATATGGGGTGTTCCAGACATGGGTGGTCCAGAGACGGGATATTCAGACACAAGATATTCCAGGTACGGGATGTTCCAGGCACGGGATCTTCCAGACACGGGATGTTCCAGACGAGGGATGTTGTAGGCACGGAATGTTCCAGACCCAGGATTTTTCAGGCACAGAATGCTCCAGGCACGGAATGTTCCGAACACAGGATGTTCTGGATGTGGGGTGTTCCAGAGACGTAATATTCCAGACACGTAATATTCCAGACATGGGATATTCCAGACACAGGATTTTCCGGACACGGGATGTTCTGGTCACGGGATCTTCCAGGCACGGAATGTTCCGAACATGGGATATTCTGGAGATGGGATATTCCTGACACTGGATACTCCTGACCCCAGATATTCCTGACACCGGATATTCCAGACATGGAATGTTCTGGACATGGGATGTTTCAGACATGGGATTTTCCAGGCATGGAAGGTCCCGGACAAGGGATGTTCTGGACACAGGATGTTCCAGGTACGGAATGTTTCTTACACGGAATGTTCCGGATACAGGTTGTTCCAATCATGGGATGTTCTGGACGTGGGATGTTTCGGACGCGGGATGTTCCGGACACGGAATATTCCAGGCATGGGATATTACGGACATGGCGTGTCTTGGAAACGGAATAGTCCAGACATGGGTATTCCGGACATGGGATAGTCCAGGCACAGGATATTTCGGACACGGGATATTCCATACATGGGATATTCCAGACACAGAATGTTCCAACCATGGGATTTTCCAGATACAGGGTTTTCCAGACACGGGTGGTCCACTAACGGTATATTCAGGCACGGGATATTCCAGGTACGGGATGTTCCAGACACGGGATGTTCCGAACACAGGATGTTCCAGGCACGGGATCTTCCAGACACGTAATGTTCCAGACCCGGGATGTTCCAGGCACGGAATGTTCTGAACACGGGATGTTCCGGATACGGAGTGTTCCAGACAGGGGTGGTCCAGACACGGGATATTCCGAACACGGGATATTCCAGGCACGGGATGTTTGAGACACGGGATGTTCCAGACATGGGATATTGCAGGCACGGAATGTTCCAGACCCAGGATGTTCCAGGCACAGAATGTTTCATGCACGGGATATTTCAGAGATGGAATACTCCGGACACGGGATATTCCACACACGGGATATTCCACACACGGGAAATTCTGGACACGGGATGTTCTGGACACGGGATATTGCAGGCATGCAATGTTCCGAACACGGGATATTCTGGAGACGGGATATTCCTGACACCAGATAGTTCTGACACTGGATATTCCAGACATGGAATGTTCAGAACACTGGATGTTCCAGACACGGGATATTCCAGACACGGGAAGTTTAGGAAATGGGATGCTCTGGACATGGGATTTTCCAGGCATGGGATGCTCCAGGCACGGGATGTGCCGGACACAGGATGTTTCGGATAACGGATGTTCCGGACACGGGATGATTCAGACACGGGATATTCCAGAAACGGAATGTTCCAAACACGGGATGTTCTGGATACGGGGTGTTCCAGACATGGGTGGTCCAGAGACGGGATATTCCGAACACGGGATATTCCAGGTACGGGATGTTTCAGGTGCGGGTTGTTCCAGGCACGGGATATTCCATACACGGGATGTTCCAGACACGGGATGTTGTAGGCAC
>NW_020925710.1:0-2756 GCF_003984885.1 Neopelma chrysocephalum
GATCTGGCTCTTGTGACATCACAGGGATTGTGTCACAATGGGGGCAGCTAGAGATGGCCCCAGCAGGTAACGCTGCCCCAGTCGAGCCTGGACAAGTGGTGAGTGCACACGCAGGGGCGAGGCTGCGCTGGGCGAGGGCCGGGGCCCAAACGCTGCCCCTGGGGTTGGGTTCTCCCTCTGCACCCAGGGCCAATCCCTCACCACAACACCTGGGGCACAGAATGCTGCTGCTGCTGCTGGGCCAGTGGGACAGGCCTTGCTGCCTGCCAGCTGCCCTGGAGCCCTCTCCTTCCTGCTCCCCATCCCCTCTGCTCCCATCCACACTGCCCTCACCTCTAGCTCCTTCCCTCCCTTTCAGCCCCACTCAACCCCTTCTCTCTCTCCTCCCGCAGGCCATGGCTGCGAAAGTGTTTCTTTTCGTGCTTTTGCAAACCCTCATCCAGTACCCCCAGATGGTGGGTGATGGGCTGGACGAGGTCACCCGTGCGCGCATGGAGCTGCGTGCAAAGCTCCTGAACAGGGAGATGACTCGGCTGCTGCAGGAGCTGGAGCAGAGCAGCCTGGAGCGCAGTGTCAGGGCCTGGGGAGCCCTGCTCTGGGCTGCCTTGCAGCAGGGGCAGTTCTGGGCTCTGGCTGGAGTCCTGGGCCTCCTCTTGTGGCTGTGGTTTATCCGCAGCAGAAGGAGCCGCCAGCCAGGCAACAATGGCGAGGAGGAGGAGGAAGGAGATGGCGATGGTGGTGGAAATGAAGGGGAAGAAAACAGTGATGTGAGTGTGCAGGCAGTCTACAACGATGATGATGCAAGTGAAGGAGAAGACCACGATCTTGCAAATGAAGTAGAAGAAGAAGAGGATGTTATTGCCCACAGCCTGAGACGGCATTTAGAGGAGTACAGAGTGCAGCTGATGAAAGGTTGCGCTATTACAAAAGTCCTGGTGGACAGCTTCACCATGTTCTTTGCAGACCTCTTGTCAGGCTTTTCATACCCAGTGCCGCAACGAGCCATCGGGGTGGGCAGTGCCTTTGAAGGTTGGAGTCCCCGGGAGGAGGATGTTGTGTACTGTTTCCTTGTACCTCTCAGTCCTCCCCTGGGGTACACCTTCCATCTGGAGATGGTCACTTTGGGGCACTTGCCAGGGAGGAACTTCTGCGTCCGCGTGGAGCCGGTGTGCACCTGCCCGAGGGAGCAGCAGGACGAGAACGTGCTGTGCTCCGTCCACCACCCAGAGGAAGAGCAGAGGAGAAATGAGGAGCCCACCTTCCTGAACACCCTCTGCACCGGCTCCTACCTCGATGTGGATAAAACTGCCCGCTGGTTCTACCAGTTGGTGAGAGCGAGCTGGCCGGCTTTGCCTCAGTCACACAGTTGGCAATTAGTGCTGCTGCCCCCCAGCCGCTGCTGCAAATTCAAGGTGACTAGAGACGGAGAGAGCCTGACGGTTGAGCTGCTCTTTGGGGTGCAAGAAGGTAATTCAGACATCTATGTGAGCAGCCAGCCTACACAGGCCCTCTTCACCCCAAGCACAATGTGGCCTGAGACCTACGCCGTGGCAGAGATGGAGTTCTTAAAGCTCATTACCGAGCAGGCTCCACCTCACAGCTGCCACCTCAAATGCCTGCATGTCTTGGCTCGAGCTCTTCTGGGCATAGGCTTCTCCACCTATACGATGAAGACCATTGTGATGCACCTCCTGAACACCGTACCTCTGTCAGGCTGGCGCATGACACTTTTCCGGCGGCGGCTGGAGGATGCCATGCAGTACCTGCACAGCTCCCTCAAAGAGAAACGCCTTGACCACTTTGTTGTGGGCAACCGGACATTTCCTCAGGAGATTCTCTTGCCCCCGGATGTCAAAACCGCCCAGCCACCCAACCTCTTCCATCGCCTGGCCATGGATCCGGCCGCCCACGCGCAGGCAATGGACGAGTGCGATGAACTGCGACATCGGCTCTCAACAATGCTGCGAGACGGCCGTTGAAAGAAGTCTTCCTGCACACAGCTGTGCTTGGGGGGCTCACAGCTGGTCCAAGACAACCACCTCCTACTGCAGGCAAAAAGAGAGGAGCATGTGGGACAGAGAGAGGGAAGAGAAAACCCTGTGCAGCAGCACTCTGCCATCAGCATTCCCCTCTCAGCAGTCTGCCCAGCACAGCATCCAGTGATGGCCGGGGGGGCTACAAAGATGACTTTCATCCTCCTTTCCCCTCCCACTCTCACAGTCATTGTGGCCATTGCAGATGGGCCCAGGAATTCTTTCTGGCAGCTCCAGCTGCTCAGGGATCAAGCCAGAGGCATCGCCACTATTCCTCCTTATGTTTGTGGTGGCCTGGGTGGAGGATCTCCTCATCCCAGACCCTATTCCTTCTTGATCCCTGAAGGGCCATCTTTAGGTCAGCGTTGTGCACACCCAGTTGGACCTGACCTGAAATTTTTTAGATATCAATTTAGAAGTTTTTCTTTAGTATATAGATATTTATAACTAATAGGACCTAGAGATATTTACTGTAGCACATAGATATCGAATTTATTTCATATAATATTATCTTTCTATATAAACATAGCACATAGAAATCTCTCTTAGTGTCTCCCCTTGTCCCCTTAAGGGACATCTTTAGGTCAGCATTACATCAAGACTGTCTGCCCCAGACCCTGTTGGAGCTGACCTTCATCTTTTAATATACAACTACATAATTTTTTTATTAATGCAGACTTATATTTTAGAGGTAGTTCACTTGATAGAATATTATTATTACAT
>NW_020925710.1:2766-5480 GCF_003984885.1 Neopelma chrysocephalum
AACCAATAGATCTGTCCCAGCACATTTTAATGCCCTGGAGTCACTGCATTTAGGACTGGCAATCCAGAAACTGCTTTCCCCTTGCTTCAATAAAGAGTGCTGTTCTAGAATCTGCATCGTGCAAGTTTGTGTGGAACTCAACCAGGCCTAGAGTCTTGGTAAATCACACCAGTTGTGAGTCTGTGCTCGTGAACAGTCGCAGTGAGCTCGACCAAACTGAGAGTGCTGAATGGCTTCTCCTCCCAAATTAGGCCTCCTGCCACCCGGCCCCTCTGCTCATCGAATCACAGAATGCCTTGGGCTGGAAGGGACCTGAAAATTCATCTGGTTCCAACCCCCCTGCCATGGGCAGGCACACCTTCCAGCCGACCAGGTTTCTCCAAGCCCCAGCCCACCAGGCCTTTAACACTCCCAGACCTGTTCTCTGCTCTTCTCCTTCCCTCTCATACATTGGCCATTTTGCACCAGGCGCCTTAAGAGAGCAGAGCCATCCTTTCTAAGGGGAGCTCTGTTCAGGGGAGAAACGCAGCCACCAGGGGCCTCTTGCTGGAGCCAGAGATTTAGGGATCCTACTCTGCTCCTGCAGAGGCACAACAAGGGAAGGGCTGGAGAGCTGCTTGCCCTCTGCAGAACGTCCGTCCATCTTCCCTTGTCTCTAGTTGCTTCCTCATGTTTTTAAAGCAACCTGAGCAGGGGGAGAAAGAACCCTTTCCAGACGCTTGGCTCACCCAAATCACCCCCGCTGAGGAACAAAGGATGGCAGTTGCCCTCAAAGGACTGGAGGAGTTTTCTTCCTCCCCTCTGGCAGCCCTTCCTTCTGTAGGCTGATCCTTTCTCCTGTGTGGGTTGTGAGATCCTGGATCCCAATCTCACTGAATTATTGCTCTGGGTCGGAACCAAGTCCCTGGCAGTGTGTGTGTGCATGTGGGGAAGGGCTGGGCCTGGACCTGCAGCGCCCTGGTGAGGCCTGCACATCAGGCCTGTGCTGAGGGCACAGGGCAGAGCTGAAGGCAAGGCCTGCTGCCCGTGCAGAGCACAGGGCAGAGCTGAAGGCCCAAAACATGCCTGTGTCGAGAGTGGAAGGCTGGAACAGGCCACGACAGCAGTGGCAGCACAGGCCAGAGCCCTCCAGCACCAGGAGGAAGCCGAGCACACCCCTGTGCTGCCAGGGGCATTTTGGGGGCACTCCCGAGCCAGTCCCTCTGGAGGGATGGGCAGTTCCCAAGGACAAAGCAGAAGCACACTGAGGTGTCCAGGCTCTGTCAGGGTGGCAAAGCTGAATCCTGCAACACTATGGCCCTGCTGGAAATGATCTCTCTTTTTGATCGTTTTAATTGTTTTATTTAACCTTTTAATTAGTCATTTGAATTAATCCTAAGAAGTATGTTAAATCGCTTTCCGCTTGCATTCAGCAGCATTTGAAATGAGCTGCTTTTGTGGTAGCATGGCTTGGGAAAACACTGAAACTTTCAGTTTTGATCAAGTAACTCTGATAGGGAGAGAAGGATGTGTTATTGAAGTTGGAAATTGAGCATGCAGAATTTATGGACCACGAGGATATTTTACAGAAACCAGAAGGTAAAGAAGAGACTAAGAGAAACTCAGGATATGTGATGGAAAGTCCCTACCGGGGTCAAAACATACTAAAAAGATTAAAAGTTTTGACTTCATTATATTAAATTAATCATAGAATCATAGAATCAGCTGGGTTGGAAGGGCCTTCTGAGATCATCAAGTCCAACCCTTGATCCACTACCGCTGCGGTTACTAGACCATGGTGCTAAGTGCCACATCCAGTCTCTTTTTAAAAATCTCCAGGGACGGAGAATCCACCACTTCCCTGGCCAGCCCATTCCAATGGCTGATCACCCTCTCTGGAAAGAAATTCTTTCTAATATCTAATCTAAACCTCCCTTGGCACAACTTGAGACCAAACCCTCTTGTCTTGCTGACAGTTGCCTGGGAGAAGAGACCAACCCCCACCTGGCTACAACCTCCTGTCAGGGAGTTGGAGAGAGTGAGGAGGTCTCCCCTGAGCCTCCTCTTCTCCAGGCTAAACAACTCCAGCTCCCTCAGCCTCTCCTCATAGGACATGTGCTTGAGTCCCTTTACCAGCCTTGTTGCTCTCCTCTGGACCTGCTCCAGCACCTCCACATCCTTCCTGAACTGAGGGGCCCAGAACTGGACACAGCATTCAAGGTGTGGCCTCACCAGCGCTGAGTCCAGGCCATGAATCACTTCCTTGGACCTGTTGGCTACACTGTTCCTGATCCAGGCCAGGATGCCATTGGCATTCTTGGCCACCAGGCACACTCTGGCTCATGTTCAGCTTCCTGTCAATCCAAACTCCCAGCTCCCTTTCTGCCTGGCTGCTCTCCAGCCACTCTGTCCCCAGCCCATGGGGCTCCCGGGGTTGCTGTGGCCAAAGGGCAGGACCCGGCACTTGGCCTGGTTGAACCTCATCCTGCTGGAATCAGCCCAACTCTCCAACCTATCCAGGTCCCTCTGCAGAGCCCTGCTGCCTTCCAGCTGATCGACACTCCCCCCCAGGTTGGTGTCATCTGCAAACTTGCTGATGATGGACTCAATCCCCTCATCTAAATCATCAATAAAGATATTAAACAGGACTGGGCCCGACACTGATCCCTGGGGACACCACTACTGACTGGATCCCAAATGGATGCAGCTCCATCCCCACCACTCTCTGGGCCCGG
>NW_020925711.1:0-4072 GCF_003984885.1 Neopelma chrysocephalum
CTGCAAGATGGGTTAAACCAGCATTGCCACAACCATCCATGGAAAAACTGCAGCTTTTCTCCTGCTCCATATTCTAGACCTGCCTGGTTGGAGAGCTGGCTGAAAAATGACAGAGGACAAATCCCTGAAATGCTGAGGCACAACACAAAATCCTTCAGTGGAATAACGGACATTTGGGACCCTTTATTTGCCTGATACAAGGCTTTAATCTTTTTGGGGATGGCTTTAAGAAAGGAGAGATAAATAATAAGTTAAATGTAAGTTGCAGTTAGGACAGGTTTGCATGTATGTTTTACATTTCTATAGCACATGTGTTGAAGGGTTCATAATGTTTACAGTGTTTACAACTAAACAAGTGTTCTTAGAAAATAAAAAAAGAGGGATTTATGAGAAAGAAGACCTAGAAAAAAGTTCCTTTGCAGAGAACGGAGCGGCTCATTCCAGGGGTGAGCAGCAACTCCTAAAACTGCCATTCCAACTGCTGTTCCAGCTGCTGTGACAGCTGCAGCCAATCAGATGCTGCGGTCACAGTTTTTACCTTCTAAGGTTTGATTGTCTGTTGGTGTTGGGTAAGAAAAGGAGGGCTGCGACTCCAATAAACTTGTCTCAGCTTCACCCCCCTGAGTCCGTGCCTCAATACACCACAAAAAACTATTTTTTTTCTCCCAAACAAACTAAGCTTTTAGTCTGTTTGCAACAGAAAACAAGTGTGATTGTGCTAGTCTGTTGTACCTGGGGTTCAAAAGGCACAGGAAATAAATAATCAATAAAATAGGGCTAAATAACCTTGGGAAAGGGGAATGGCTTTCATGGGCTGGGGAGTCTTTTAAACCCAGCCTCCTGCCTGACCTCACTGCTGTTGGAGTTGCATGGGCAGCGCTTGGAGTCTTTCAGTTGGATTCATATGTTTCCTAGAACGTTCCTGTTTCTTGGTTTGCTGTTCCGTGGAGATAAGGATGTTCTTCAAAGCAATAGCTCTCCTCCAGTCTTTCCTTCAGCTCCAGAAATGGAGCAGCTTCATCAGGCACTTGGGTGAGAAGAGAGAATCCCTGAAATGCAGCCCTTGGAATGGAAACAGTGAATCAACAGGCAATGTCTAATGCTGTTCTTAGTCCAGAAACGGAAGTTCAAGCTAAAGAAGAAGGACAGAGAAATGACCTTTCAAAGAGAACAAAGTGTCCTGGAGGTACCCAGAGCTTTTTTTTTTTTTCTTTTTTTTTTTTGCATCGGGCCTTACAGTCAACAAGAGAGGACGAAAGTCAAGAATCATTTTGGCATGGAAATACTTGTCTTTATAAACTTGTTCATTGGAAAACTTGGTACCTGTTGATTTCTCCTTGTGATAGCTCTGGGTCTTTCTCATCCTCCCCCCGGGCAGCTCTGGGATTCTCCCCTCTTCCCACTGGGCAACTTCTTGGACTCTCCCATCTGCCTCCCATTGGTGCAGCTCTTGACTCTCATTTTCTCCCCACAGGTTGAGCTCTCGCACTGTCCCACGTTCTTCCCACAGCTGCAGCTCTGGGCCGCTCACGTTTCCCCAGGGGAACACTTAGAAGTTGCCTTTGGAAAGATTTTTGGGTGGACCAAAGAGCTGTGAAAACAGCTAAAAAGGGCTTGTTTGCCCACGTCCAAACTGTGCTTGCTTCCTAACAAAGATGACTTCCTGGCAATAGTCAGGCTCAGAGCGTGTCTGTGGAGGCTTTGCCGGACAGGCTCCACAGTCCTGGGGCAAATGTGTTTGGATCCCAGTTCTTGGGGAGCCGGGTTCAAGGGGCAGGTTCAGTTTGCCTTTGGAGAGAACGCACACACCTGCCCTCCCACCCGCCACTGGGAACTCTCCTACTGGGAGAGTTGGGAGCTGAGCAGTCCCTCCTCACAGCTCCCTAAGTGGGACCTGAGTTTTCAAATGCATAACTATGTAGCAGAGCTAAAAAATGACATCTGTACACTCTCTTCTCATGCCTTATAAGTTTCAATAGAAAAGACACAAATTCTGAAGTCATTTGAACAGTGTTCTTTCTTTCTTTTCTTTGTAATTTCCCGGGGAACCGCATTGCAACAGTGGCCTAGATTTTAAGGAATACAAGACAGTATTTTATATTATTATTGTTTATATTTCTATTCTCTATTAAAATAAAAACATGTAATATATTATAAAGATTTTAAAATTATAATTAGTGTAATATTTGACTGTTCTGTATTATTTTCATTTATCTTTATTTTTAATTTATTGGATTTATTTGAGTAGTACTCTTAGAAGTAGTAATTTATTTATTTAAATCCGGATAAACCAAGAAAGAATCAATAAATTGCTGCTAAATAATGTAAAGGGAGTTCCAAATCCATTAAGAAATGTGCCAGAATTCCTGGGGTCGGGTGTATCCAAATCACCCCATGGCTGCACCAGGGCAAAAATCACCCGTGGAGATATTGGGACCAATTATGTGAGAGGTGACACTAAACACACAGGGTTTCATCTTTTATCCCAAACACAGAAAAATACTAATTTTTTTTTATCCCAAACAAATTAATCTTTTAGTCTGTTTGCAACAGAAAACAAGTTTGATTGTGCTAGTCTGTTGTACCTGGGGTTCAAAAGGCACAAGAAATAAATAATCAATAAAATAGGGCTAAATAACCTTGGGAAAGGGGAATGGCTTTCATGGGCACTTCATTGCACGCTGTTTCTGCCACTGCTCAGGGCCAAGAGTCCTTTCCCTGCTCCAGCGTGGGCTTCCTCCTGTGGGAGACAGTTCCCCGGGAACTTCTGCTGCAGGAGTCCTTCCCCAGGATCAGTCCTTAAGGAATGGCTCCAGTGTGGGTCCCTTGCATGGGCTCAATCCTTCAGGAACGGGCTGCTCCAGCATGGGTCCCCCACAGGGCCACAAGTCCTTCCAGGGAAACCTGCTCCACAGTGGGCTCCTCTCTCCAGGGCCCTGCACATCCCTGCCAGGACCCTGCTCCAGGCTGGGCCTCCCACAGAGGAACAGCCTCCTTGGGGCATCCCCCTGCTCCGCTCTGGGCTCCTCCAGGGGCTGCAGGTGGATCTCTGCTCCCCCATGGACCTCCACGGGCTGCAGGGGCACAGCTGCCTCCCCATGGGCTGCGCCACAGGCTGCACAGGGACCTCAGCTCCGGTGCCTGCAGCCCCTCCTGGCCCTCCTTCTCCACTGCCCTGGGGCTCTGCACAGCTGTTCCTCCCACACCTTCTCACTTCTCATTTCTCGCAGCGCAATTCCATCGGCACCAGAACTTTAGTTTTCCTTCTTCAGTCCATTCTCCCAGAGGTGTCACTGCCATCTCTGATGGGCTCAGCCTTGGCCAGCGGCAGGTCCGTCCTGGACCCGGCTGGCACTGGCCCTGTTGGACATGGGGGAAGCTTCCAGCACCTTCTGACAGAAACCACCGCTGTAGCCCCCCGGTCCCCTGTGCAGCGTGTGAGTGTGGGGGCAGCGTGCGAGTGTGCAGGACACTGTTGTGAGCACTGGATGGAATGGAGGGGCTGCAATGTCTGGAGCTGCACTTGGCAATGGCACCCCAGACCCTCTGGGAGATGAGACTTTTCAGTTGAAATTGTTCCCTGGGAGGGAGGTGAGGCCCTGGCCCAGGTTGCCCAGAGAAGCTGTGGCTGCCCCATGGCGGGAAGTGTCCAAGGCCGGGTTGGACGGGGTTGGAGCCAGCTGGTGTGGGGGAAGGTGTCCCTGCCCGTGTGTTCTGATCCGATTAGGGAGAGATGCCTCAGCCTGAATTCAGGTGGAAATGAGACCAATGGCCAATAACAGCAGGATTTTATATAATACATATTTTATTTAACAATAAATGTGAGTTAAAGAGGTAGGTAGAGGTAAAGGGTACTTAAAGGGAAACTACAGGCAATCTTCCTAATCTTATATCTTCTCTCTTATTCCTATAATCTAACTGCAAGCATCTATCTATGTGCCCTATAAATATAGTAAATATTATAATATGTAAATATAGTATATCTATCCTATGTAACTCTATCTATCTTATGTAACTCTATCTTCAAAGTAAATCTAAAATAGTCTATCTAAATATTATAACTACATATTAT
>NW_020925712.1:0-2219 GCF_003984885.1 Neopelma chrysocephalum
TGAGCAAGTACAATTGCCATCAGCCTCCTGGGGTGGCCTTGAAGGACTGTGGGACAAAGAGTGTCTCAGTTTCACATTGCATTTACAGTACTAAACCCTGGCAAAGGCCCTGGATGCAGCTCTGGGATGTGCTTCTGTGGACAGAGTTCCCCATGTCCATCTCTCAGGCCGTGGGGCATCTCAGATAGTGGCAGAGCAGGTGGCACCCCACAGGGCTAAGGTGCATCCAGCTCCGGGCGTGGCAGCAGAAGCCCCAGGAGATACTGCCCCTGCTGCCATGAACCGTCTGTTTGTGTGTGCAAGGGAAGGACTCGAGTGTCTGAAAACCCTTGTGTGACCGAGCAGTGAGCCCCTGCCAGGGCACCACTGACTCTTGGCCAACTGGCCATCCACCAGGACCCCAGAGACCATTTTCCAGCACTGCTATGCAGCATGTCATTCCCAGTCTGTCCATACATCCGGGGTTGCCCCATCCCAGGCACAGAATCTGGCAGAAGCTCACTTCTTCCAAATGTAATAAATTAGTAGTAGTAAAGTAATTTACTCATCAAATTGTATTGCATGTTATATTCATATATATATATATATGTTATTGTAATCAATGTTCTGTTAAGTCTGGGGGACTGTAAGTTGCAGAATGGTTAATTAATCTGTCAGTATTACAAGCTGATAGTCCTGCAGCTTGCAGTTCTTAAGCTGAAAAGACAAATTATTGTGCCTTGCTGAATAAGTATTTTGTATCTTATTTTTCTAAAAGCATATTGTCTCCTAGCACACGCATAAAGTAACGAAGGGAAGGACAAGGATCGAAAGGTCCAGTACGAGAATGATACAGAGAATCCAAGATGGACATCCGGAGATATCTACACACTAAGCTACACACTAGGCCTCAAGGACGAAGGACAGATTAAAACTATGGAAAGGAAAGCACCTGGCAACTGAAACGGGCCTGCAGGGAAGCCAACCAGAACCAGGCCTGCAAACTCGGATCCAATAGAGGGATACCAAGTGACTGTGGGAAGGGAATTAATAAAGGTATAAAAGTTACTGGTTTTGCCCCCTGCATTTGCGTGCCATGAGTGGAGCAGGAGTCTCCCCGGCCGCCCAGCGCGCTGTTTTGCTTACTTGCCTTTTACATAAATCTTCAATAAATTTTTTTTTTGCTATATTTCAGCCTAATTTCATTTACTTATAACACAAATGTATAAAAATCTGTTGTGTTTCTTTTCTCAGCGGAATGCACGGGTGGGCAAAACCCCCTGTATCCCCCAGCCGTAATAAAAGTGTGCTTTACATATTGTTTAAGGGTTTCTTTGAATCAATCTCTGTGTTTGAAAATACAAAGGGCCCTTCGGTCTTTTTTTTCCTGAGATCCTTAACCCAAGACCTTTCTTTGAAGTGCAGGGACAGTTCTGTGTGCAGGGATGGATAGGAAGACTCCTGGCATGGCAGATCTTCCAGGAAGCGCCAGTACTTGGTCTTCCGGAGCTGCTCTCTTTAACTTCCACCCTCTGATCTGATCCACCTCTGATGGCTGGTGTAAAGCCTGAGTGCTCTGCAAGCTTGGTCACAGTTCTGCTGTGTGTCACTCCTGCAATGCAGGCAGGGACAGGCCATGGGCACTGCTGGGACAGAACCCAGCTCCAAAAGGAAACAGGATCTCCTCAGGGCAGTGCCTGAAGGCTCAAATGTTCTTTCAAAGTTGCTGCCAAGAACAACCTCCAGGAAGTTTCCTGCTGCATAAAGCACCACTGAAGAGCTGAAGTTAGTGACTGTACAGGATGGGGGCACACAGCCCTGTCCCTTCCACAGCCAGGCCTCCAGGAATACTCTTGAAGGACCAACAGTGACCAAAATAGTCCCGTCTGTGACCCTATTTTCTGGGCCCCCTGCTCAAGGGGCCCCAGTGCACTCATCACAGGCCAGTCCCTTGCAATCACTGTTCCCAGTACTGGTCTATCTCTCCACCTCATAAGGATTGTTTGTCCCCCACGGAGGAACATCAAATGAGCATATTTGCACTGTAAAGAAGAGAGTTAAGCATTCACACCGCGCGCGTGTGCGTGTGTGTGTGTGTGTGTAGAGAGGAATCAGAGTGAGCACAAACGCTATCAGCTACTTCTAGAGAGGCCAGGAAGGACAGTGCCTTGAGATCATTTTGAGAGTCACATGCCCTGGGAAACCAGCTGAATGCAGCCCTGGGATGTGCTTCTGTGAAG